>NC_056727.1:105078539-105131617 GCF_019279795.1 Protopterus annectens | reverse complement strand
GGCGTTGTGTAGGACATATAGTCCTGTTATTTGGGTATGTTTGTAAGCATTGCATTAGGTGGACATGTCTAAAGACATACATGCCACATGGGGCGTTGTATGATATGATAGGTGTCATGGGTGACCAGTAGAGTGGGGATATTACCTCTGTCAACATAGATATCGAACCTTATGTTCTGTTAGCATGCTATCTGCCATGTGCATGTGTGTAATGACTGTAGCCATATGCATGTAGAAAGGAAAACGAAAGCTATGGTAATGTAATTTATGTTGTACGAGTGTGGGATGTACATATCCAGGGCAGGTACGGTTAGGTCATATCCAACCATGAGGGTGTTGTTTACTGGTGTACAGCAACAGTTGACTGTGTTAACGCTGACAACATCCGAGGGACCCTGGTATGTGTACAACTGAGCTAGTTACAAACAGTGGTATTAATGCATTGCATAACACATTATGCAGCTGTGTCTGTACATGGGTACTTTGCACAGCTGAAGTAGGCCTAGGTACAGTCCACCAATCGAGGGTTATCTGGTGGTCTACCATACTATGTCATATCACATATGTACGTGTGTTGGTAGTCTGGGAACAAGGTGTTGGATGTATATGAGGATACGACCTAGAATGCAGCATTTGCCTCTGTCACCTGCACCTGACTCATCTGTGATGCGTTATGTAGGAGTAGTGGTCTTTACATGTGAGTAGCCTTTATGAATATGTGTACACCACCACCTGGAATGGTCCATACCACTGTTAAGGCCCACATGTCTGGACCCGAGTTATATGGTGGTAGTGCAATTGTGCACTACAGAGCCTTCAGCCAGGTGTTCCTCACTGCACAGATGTCAGTATTCCCCATTGTAGGTTCTACATTGAGCAAATGGATTACTAAAGCCACACATCTAGCACTGGTTAGCATAAGCATCCAATGCATGTAGGTGCCAGGGTGTTATTTCTGTGTATAGGACATTTTACTTGGAATCCGGCTATATGAGTAAATGCGACCTAGGTATTATCCACACACACGTGTAACATGGATGCATGTGCTCTGTGTTGAAGTCTCGATGTTTGGTCGTGACAGCCCGGAATGACAGACACTGGACAACCTCATAATAACAGCAGGACATTGACTCATTGTTTTGGTCTAGCAGTTGCCACCTGTACCATGGCATCACTGCGCGTGGCATTAATGTGCTTGGTAGCAAATGCCTCATGTAAGGTGACGGACAGCAGCAGAACTTGTGTATATGACCAATGTGAGATATACTTGGGGTAGCAGTCCTGCTAATAATGACAACTACTAACACAGTCGGGAGAGGTCATCTTGACACCTGCACCTCAGTACCATTACACAAGGTGGCTCACAAATTATGCTTGCACATGCCACTGTTCCACGTATAATGCCACTGTCCACAACCTGCTATCAATGTATGCCTTTCAGGGAAGCAAGGTGCTGTAGGTAGCATCCACCTGTGCGACCTAAGTAATCTACTGTCTGTCACATCCACACATGCATGAATGTGTATACGTAATATATATATATATATATATATATATATATATATATATATATATATATGTCAGTACTTCATGTACATGTATGCATGTGTATCACACAGCACAGACACAGATATATAATTTATGGGCCACATACAGGTATCAGGTAGTAAACCAGTATGATGTTCATATATATAGTGATAGGTAAGATGTACCTAGCTGTAAACCTGTGTGTTTACAATAGGAGCCTATTACAACGTGTTCTGTACATTTAAGTGTTTGCGCATGCACACTGTGGCCTTTAGTGGTTAGAATCGGACTGCATCCCAAACAGCCCTGTGCTGTTACTAAGTGTATGAGCATACCCACTGCCACCTTGTGTAATTTGAGTCAATGCATCCAACAAGCCATTTGTTACTAAGTGTATTAGCATGCCCAGTATAACATTGTGTAGTTGTAGTCATAGTGCATCCCAAACGGCCCTGTGCTACTAAGTGTATGAGCATGCCCACTGTAACCCTGTATAGTGATAGTAGTTGTCCATTCCGCTGATGGCCATACTCCAGTTTGGGTTCCTGTTGTTCTACAACTACACCTCTCAGGCCTACCTGCGGATGATGTGTCTTGTTTGTGCATACAGGTTGTAATGGACACCTACTTTAAACACACAGGTCTACAGCTATGTACTTCGTGACTGTCAGTCTCCCTGTTGTCCTCAATTCTAGAAGGGCAGTCTGACTGCCTTGGAATGTGTAATCTCTGTGGCACGTCTCGTCACTGCGTAGTACTGTAATAGTGCTCTGTAGATAGGCAGGAGTTCTGATCCCACCACTGGCAACTGTGTGCGTGTGTTTCAGCAAATGCCCGAGTGTGTGTGTCAGTTAATGCCCGAGAGTGTGTGAGCAAATGGCTGAGTGTGGTTGTGTGTGTGTATTTGTGTCTGCATCCTGTCATGACAGCGGGTTTTGCTGCATTCCAAAGAGATACCTCCTTTTGCACTGGCCTTTATCCTTGTCAACTGCTAAACCTCTCTCTTCCCACCTCTCTCTTCCCCCCTCCCCACTGCAAGTAAGTGGAATCAGAGTAAGTGTAATTGTATGTGTTCTGTGGCACATACCCCAACTGCATACCACTGCACTAGTTACCTTTACATAGGCAAGATGTGTATGGACAATACTGGCAAGTGTGTGCGTGTTTGTGTGTGTGACTACCCTGTAGCCAGGCATTCGGTGTCTACAAAGTATTACATAGTTAGGAATGGTAAAGAATACACAGTCAAGCACGACTACAGTTGCGTATGTTATTTTCCTGTGCCACTGTTGAGCAGTGACACAGAATTGATCGCTGGGGTGTAGGTCCATACCCATCATTCCCCCACCCTAACTCCACAATCCCAAGGGTAGATTACATTAGCCATAATTACCCACCCCAAACTCCACATACACAACAACCATCCCTTCTCTGGTGAACTGCTTATGATTTAAATGTTAAAACACAAGAGATGCCTCTGTTTTGTGTACACGTCAGTTCCTTTGGAACACTTCTGTGTCACAAAAGGTGTTCAGACGTGTGCGTGTGTGTGTGTGTGTGTATATATATATATATATATATATATATATATAGCTGTGTATATGCATATATATAATTGTGTGTACACATCCCGTAGATGTGCATATATATTTGTGACAGTTGTACAGATGTAGACTTGTCTTTGTTGTTTCACAGAGTACAGTACATACAAGGGTACTGTGCATATGTATACAAAGGGACTGTCCCATTTGTTTTCAGTACTGTGGAATACCTGTATGTAGGATGTGCATTATAGACTCCATGCAGCATGTGTACAACCCAGATGGCTTAGTGGTACATCCAGTGACCTCAGTGTGTATGGTCCAGGGTTCAAGAACTGCAAGCCTTGTTGATACTGTCAATTAGGACTGCATAAGACACTTTTAAGCAGTTGTAAGCAAGTGTAAACGTGTTTTTGTGACAGTAAGCAGCGGGTACACGCAGGTAATAGACATGTACAACCCGCAGTACACTTGGAATGCCCTTCTTTGGCAATCCTGCTGATGTCACTCACCTACGAATTCACCTCTGGGACTGCTGTAACCCAGTAATCTCCATGGCGTGTGCTGTAACTGTGTAATGCTGTAGTATGTTAAACTAGTTTGGTAGGTGTTCTAATCCCAGACAGGTCAACTGTGTGTGTGTGTGTGTGTGTGTGTGTGTGTGTGTGTGTGTGTGTGTGTGTGTGTGTGTGTGTCTGCCTGTGAAAGAAACTATGCTTTTAGAGTATGCACACTCTTTACAATTCACATGACCACCTTTGGCAATCCTGCTGATGTCACCCACCTAGAAATACACCTCTAGGACTGCTGTAATCCAGTATTCGCCGTAGCGCGTGCTGTAACTGCGTACTGCTGTAGTGTGATAAACTAGTTAGGTAGGGGTTCTATTCCAAGACATGGCAGGTGTGTGTGTGTGTGTGTGTGTGTGTGTGTGTGTGTGTGTGTGTGTTTGACTGTCAGAGCCTGTGTGGAGATGGCTGTGAGTGTCTAACCACTGGACAATGTTGAGGAGCGGATTTTGTAGTTTTCCTATATGGTGTCCGTCTTATATGTCACAATGTCCACCTCACAAGGAGTACAGATGTCAGTCAGCCAAGGAACTGTATTGGCAAGCCATACCCCTATATCTGGCAAAAGGCCTGGTGAACAAAGTATGCAACCCTATTATTACCCAAAATATGTTCTTAACCCATCTGTCATACACAAACACACTTGCCTAGAATATCCCGCTATGTTGCTAGTACCCTGCACATTGATGACAGATAGTAGGCATGGTGTGATTGCAGTGTGCTGCAGAAGGCATGGCACCCTGTACAGCAGTACAATAGGCACATAATTGCGGACAATGTGCCATCACTATGTTCCCCACTGGACGCCTGCAACATATGTGGTGCCATCAAATGTGATCCACAGAGGCCATACAATGCCTTACGCATGTGCCCTGTATGGACCAATGCCACTGACACCAGGGAATACCTGTATCATGCTATCAATGCAGGTGCAGGGTCAACCTGCTGACTATAAGCAGATCTGCCACACCAGGTCAGTACTGGCATATCAGAGGATAACAGCCTGTGTACACAACATGTGCCAGCCAAACCAGGTACACCTGTACATGTCACTGTACATTACGGTGGGACATGCACATACCAGGCAATGCCCTTGTCAAGGACTATCAAACACAAACATGGCATGCATTACAAAGCTATGGCCATACACAATGGTAACCAGGATGTCAGGACAGTTCATACAATACCCATATGTGTGGGACATTGCAGACACTACACCCCTGTACCACACTGCACATCACTGTTGGGTGGCGTGATACCAAGGATTACCCCTCACCCAGCCTTGCACAGCCAACCACTACACACCTATGAAGCAATGCACACAAGCATGTCAGTACTGGCACCTTATGTCTGCATGTGGGGTACGATGCTCCCAACCACAGTCACTCCCGGTATAACTTCCACTGGCATACAGACAGATGTCAAACATGTTCACATGCTATAGCCCATAGAACCTCTGGATATCCCCTGTGGTGCATGTAGTACCTGTGCATTACCGCAATGTGGCAATCTAAGTAGTTTGGAAGTGTATTTGTGAGCCTGGCAAAGAGTGTCAATGTGAGTCCATTACAGAGTGTGGTTGTGTTGACAATGATATCCGTTCATGTGGACAGCCATGTGTGCTACGCCTAATGTATGTCTACTATAACTCTGTTGCAGATGTCGCTCACCAGCACACATATATGTTTTTACAGCACACCAACATGTCAGCTCTGTGGCACATGGAGTAACTGCATTCACTTGTAATAGTAATGACCAGTCAGTCAGGGGTTTGAACCCCTGTACTGGTAGGTGTGTGACAGACAATGCTTAGGTTTTAGTCTCCAGGCCCTTCTCTGATGTACTTTGCCTCTGTCTGTCCCTCCCACACACTCTCTGGTGGATGTGGTGGTGTACACCTGCTCAGCAGCAGCTTGTGTTTTGTAAGTGATGGTCATGATCAGGTGATGGCCTCTGCACCTATTGCAGTCCTCCTCTAGCTGATTGCATGTGGAACATCTGTGATGATGTTCCCATAGCCAATCGCATGAAAAAAAAAGTACAATATCTAGGAACATCACGCTGGTGTTTGCCCATGACAGTCGCTGTGAGTGGTACCTGGGTCTGGTGCTTGGTAAACGGCATCACAGATGATATCTGGATGTTCCTCAAACAACATACACAGTGGGAAATAGCCTAAAGACAGGAGGGTGATGTGCCAGACATGACTACAATATGCAAGTGTAGCTATGCTTCATTGAGACTACTGCCCGTTTTGCAAGTTGTGTGTGGTAATGGCTATACTGCATGTTTTAAAACTGACAAGACAGTGCTATGTTTGTGAGGGACCCCCATCTGTGGGGCCATCGGTGGACTAGTCAGTGTGTGGAACCATTTGTTTCCTGTGTTACTCACTGAACACACATCTGTAAACTGCAGGAGCACAGTGTGAGGATTGCAGTCAGTACATGGCGATAGTGAGTTACTGCCATCGCATCCCTGACTGGACATATGTTACATGAAACAGTGGTATGACAGACACTGTCTGGGGTTCTCATGACAGACACTGTCTGGGGTTCTCAGTGACATGCCAATAATGGGCCACTGTTCATAGCTGCAGTCACAAGTCTTCTACACTTTGTACAGATGTCATGCAGTATATATGCATGTGTTGTGCTCCCTCTGCAAATGTATACCATCTGTTGTGTTGGGTTGATGGTCATATCTATGCATGCTGTTATAAGTAATCCTGAATGCTGTTGACTATTAATAAGCCACATCTGTGTTTAAACTGCAACACCATAGGGTGTATGGGTTTGGAGGTCCCGGCAGAACCTCCTGTCCCACTTCAGCTGGCCATGGCACCGGGCACCAGCACATCTGGGGCCCATCCTTGGACCTCCACCTCTGTTGGCTCTGCACAACCTTCTGGTGGTACCACCACTGAGGATGGGGCTTGTCACCTCTGGGAGCAGGTCCAGACAGGAACATGTCCGCTGTCATACAGTCCCGGACGTGGTGAGTAGGGGGCTCAATAAGGGGTTTAAAGGCCAGATATGCCAGCTCAATGGCAGAGTGTCACATTTACAGGGTGAGGCTGCCCCTCCTAGACAGCCCCCAGCACTGCCACCTTTGCAGCTGTTTTGGTGCAGTGGTGGCTGCCCATGGCTGGGGACCACCATCCCACTGTTTCCATCTGGAAGTACATGGGCTTGTAACTGCCAAACACTCCTCCCCGTCCGAGGTGTATCCCACCGCATGTGTCATATACCGACCCTGTATGCTGTCTTGTCTGTCATCCTACCTATCCTCCACAAGCATATCTACTCTCCTTCCCCCACATCCCACTCTCACCCTACGGAAACAAAAGGCCAATCGGTTCCTAGAACAACATTTGCCCCATACATAGCTGTCCATTTCACACACCTGTCCACTGGGCACATGTAACCCTTTTAATATGCATCACAACATACTCCAGTTGTCATCATTCCTGTCTCTCAAGCACACGATCCTAGTATGTACATGACTCCTAAATGTTCCAAGTACACGTGATGTGGACAACCCCATTGTACACACAACACTACTGGTCCCTCTATGGTTACCCATTTACCTTTCTCATGATGATGATGATGTCGCACACAGCACCTTGCAAGAGTACTGTTCTCACATAATGATTGGACAAGAACTGTTGTGTTAATGTAAATAACATGCACAGAGTGATGTATATGGCCAATGTACAAATGTTTGCGTGTATGAATGACACGTCTGTCTGAGGGAGTCTTGATATTACATAGGACAACACCATTACATAATACAGACATTGCTGGTGTTTCCCTTTTCATTCCTTTGTAATGCTTTGTTGTCACATTAGATGTTCCTGATATATCTATTTATATGTATGTATCTATATCTGGACATAAACACTCACAAAAACATCTACATGATGGAATACATTTCCTACACTGTTGAATGACTGCACTGGATGATATGTTTGTGATAAGGTCCGATGTCTGTATATCTGCCATGGCTTAGTGGTAAATCACAATAGCTGTGTGTGCAGGGTCCTGGTTTCGAGCCTTGCAGAGGCTGTTTATTTTTGTTGCTGGGCAGAACAAGGCCATTGGATACGGAGTGATTAAGGCACATTAAAAGCAGTTGTGAGCGGGTGTGCATGGGTTTGCGCAGAGCTAAGCAATGCTAACCTCCGGTTACAGTTTCTTACTCTCAGTTAGCCTCTACATTGCTTTACCAGTGTAATGCTCGCATACTGGCGTCCAAACAGGCTTACACCCGCTTGCTCCCGCACATGCAAATGCTCTGCATTTGGTGTGTGCATCTGACACTCACACCCCTGGCTGGGAGTGAGGACTACGATATTACCTTGTGATGCCTATTACATCGGATTACATGCCTACAGTAAATCAAGAATGGCTGCCCATTAGGCGACAGCATGCCGTTCGACTGTATGGAATCCAAAGCCTGTCCAGAGTTTGATTCATATTATTGGTGTGTTCCTCTTACAATCTGCACCCGTCTGTCTAATACATGGGAACTGACACTCTTCAATACAAACAAGTAATTGGGTTTTGGAACCCACATCCTTCAGCCGAGTCATGCTATTGCATACCTAATATTCTATCATCTTTCTAAGGTTGTCAGTGGAATATGTGCTTTCTGTCCCTATCAGACCTCTGATACGATTGGGGAAAAATACAAACTGAATCAGGGACACGGCCTAACAGCATCAGGGACACATTTAAATTATTGGTGCTATTAACTGGACACACTGACAGACTCCGAGCATATGAATTCATACACATTTTCTGAGGTAAATGATGTTTATAACTCTTAATTGTTTTCGTTCTTCATTACGTGTAATTCACCACCTTTCCTCCAAATGTCACTAGTTTTAGGAGGGACTGAGTGGGACAGAATTAGAAACTGAGTCGAAATCTGGGACGTCCCTGTAAATTGGGGACAGTTCAGAGGTATGGTCCCTATTTGTTCCCCAACTGGTTTATGTCCTGTCCAGTGGAATTGCTCTTAGGGGTTGAGAGATATGGGTGTTAGCTATGCCCATTTCAGAATATTACTTACATCCCCGGGGCGGTCCTAATACGACTGTGCCAGCCAACACCTGCACACCAACACCTGCACACCCATAATTGCATACCCATAGCTGCCCCACCTGCCACTCCTCTACAGCACTCATCCTTACTGTGGGTGCAGGTGGGGTATAAACACACCACTACACACTCCCTACTCTCCCCGTGTCAGGACACACGTCGTACGTTGTGTCGACCCATGTGTTATCAGGCTTGCACAACCTACTGGTCCGTGAACATCTACAGCCTGGTTTGATAAGTCATTATCGGGTCTGCCTCCGATGTCTATGTTTCAAGATTAGACCTGGCAGGTCTCTCCCACTGGTAGTATCCTGCCGGTGGTCTGGGAAGCAGTGGTGTCTTTAGCTTTATTGTTTGCATGTATGTCTCACTGGCCTAGCTGGGGGGGTGGGGGGGTTGATGCTACGTGTTACATATTTATTGGACCCCTCACCCCCATATGCACGGCCTGTGAACATATGTAACTCGTAACTGCTATATACATGTGTACATTTACAGTCACATATATATATATATATATATATATATATATATATATATATATATATATACACACAGATATATCTGTATATGTATGCATACATGTATATTTATATTTTGATATATATATATAAACAAATGGGTCTATGGGTGTCTACATATGTATATATTTATATGTGGGTATGTATCTGTATTTGGTCTCTGTATGTATACATTTGTACTATGGAGAGGGAGAGGCTTATCTCTATGTCGCTACGGGTAGATATACACACACATACCTCTGCATATATACATCTACATCTGGTTATTCCATTCCTTGCCATACAGATTACACTTTGCTCAGTGGGACTCGTAGTGGGTGTGGCTGCTCATTGGGCGACGCCTCTGCCCAATGAACATATTCACTTACATCCCTAGGGCTGTCCATATAAGCCCACATCAGCCAACACCTGCACACCTAGACCCATAAGTAGCTATCCATAGTTCCCCCATCCACACCTCCTCAACAGCACCCATCTTTACTCTGGGTCCTGGTCTGTTCTGGACACCACTACACGCTGCCCACTCTCCACTTCACGGGACCAATTTCTTACAATTGTCTCAGCCCATGGGTCATCATGCTTTCCCACCCTTGTATTCAGAGTATGTATACACCCTAGCCAGAATGTTAGGTCTATCACCTTCTTTTGGTCTTGCCAATTTTTGTGGTGTCCCGCAAGGGACACTCCTGTCTGTGTTCCAAGATTAGAATTCACAGGTGCACTGCGTACCCCCCCCAGTTGTATCCTGCCTGTGGTCTGGAGAGCAGTGGACTCTTTACATTGTTTGTGTGTACGTTTCCCGTGTCCGGCTGGGGGGGGGGGTGGAAGGTCATGCTGCGTGTTCCATGTTTCTTGCTTGGGCTCCTCACTTCCATTGGCATAGCCTGTGAACATATGTCATTCTTGTGTGCTGTTTCCTATCATAGCTGTATATCTGTGTATACCTATGCACGCGCGTGTACACACACACACAGACATGTATATGTCTGCAACCATGCTACGCCATCTGTAGTGAGGACGCTCGGCGCAAGGCTAAAACCGTCCTTGCACTGAGCTTCTTGAATCCTGGGGATATTGCAGGAATGAAGTTTAAAAGAAGGCAGGATATGAGTCAGCTATGTAATGTTTGACAATGATTAGGTAGATTACATGTGATGTATAACATTTGCAAATAAAATGATGTCAATATGGTTTGTGATGTATGATGCTTCTACTAAGATTAGGTCAGTATGGTTTGTTTTCATTTATACAAATATATAATTATTAAATTATCAAGTATGACATAGGCAAAGATGTTTATTGTTAAAAAAAACATACATTTTCAAAGCAGACTCAGTTTTTTACAAAAGGGGGCAGTATCAAGTATACCACTTTTTGTTGCATGGCTGTCTCTCAAATTCAGACTATTCCAAAAGTCCCTAGACTCACTCTTTCCCAAATGGAGATTTTTCTGGGCATGGATAAATACGCATGGATAAATACTTCCAGCAGCAGTTCCAAGCATACACCCTTTTTTCAAGATTTAAGTTATCCCAACACTGCAGAACCACTTCCTTGGGAAAAAGAATGAAACTGATTTTACAAAATCATAAAAAAGCCTTATCCTCAGCACCAAATACAGATTACTTATATTGTCATAAACAAAATGTGCATGCCTAAAGTCCACTGGCTCACAAACACAGTAACAAGCATCATCTGGTAGTATTCTACAGCTAAGCACTGTATATGGTAACTACTGGATTTTTACTCTGTCTCTGTGAGCAGTTACTTGAGCAGCAATATTGGCTAAGTTGTCTTCTCCTTGGGTACAAGGAATTCCACTGATTGTAAAACTGCCACACTCCATCATTACCCTTTTATTTTAGACAGGAACTCAACATTTGTCTATCAAATGACTAAATAACAGCTTTACTTTTGACTGTAACTAAGATAACTCCGGAAAGGTGGCCTTTTTTTCTTAACCCAGCTTCATTACTGCCATGTGAAAATGATAGGGAAGTGCATGATCACATACTTCAGTACACCAAACTTCCAGCTAACAAAGATGTCCTTGTCAGAAGACCGGACCGATTCTAATCTGCCTGCAGACCATTCCTGCTACAAAAGTGAAAAGTATGAACTAATATCAGGATATGCAATATGAAACAAACATAAATCCTAGGAAAAGAAATTAGAAGACATACCTGTCAACTGCTCTACATTTGGTGGAATGCCCCAATTTTATGACCCCAAAGTCTGCTCTACTATTCCAATTTGAATTTAGATAGTTCCAATGTCTGCCCATTCCAGGGCTCAACTCTACAGTCACTGAGAGAGGGGAAGGAGACAGAGACAGATGTCCTGAAGCTTATCAGCATAAAACAAGCCAGCAGCGGATGTGGCTAAATGGTGTGGCAGTGGTTTTAAAAAGCTGGTCTGGTAATGGGTACTGTGATGCTGGGAGACACTTATGGAGTCTTGTCAGTTGTCTTTTAAACATGCTATATCAGAGTGTTGTTTTATTGTTTTGGTTACAGAATGTAGTATTGAATTTTACTGCATTATCTATGACTCTGTAGAGGAGTTATTCAAATGAGAGAGAAAAAATATGCTATGGTGCAGGTAAATATCTTCAAACAAGAGCATTGCAAAATGGTCTTTGGTGACTAGCACATAAGTTACATAATTCATACAATCTTTTTTTTTTTTTTTAGCAAAGCTGTCTCAAGTACTTAACCTAATTATGACAGAATTTTTAATAAAGTGCAGTTGTGTAGAGAACAACCTAATAGCAGATGTTCAGACAACTCACTGATACAGTAGCCATTACATAGCTGATGTGTCCTGCCAAGGATACCATATGTCCGGGCTAGTCTACAAAGCTTCAGTCGCCTTTCTTATGCACCATACATTCATCCTTAGCACAATAGATGTACCACTATAGGAATGAAGTATGAATGTCTCAAAACTTTCTTACGCCTTGGAAAAGAGGCTAAAGCCTACTGCCCAGACAGAAGTCTTGTCAGAAAAGAAAAAAAGGAAGATACCCTCCCCTCCACCCCCCCTGTATAATCCCTTCCATGGCCAGGATCGGGTACCAACCCTGCAACAGTAACCTCTAACGTTATGGTAAGTTTTTCATTGCATCACTGTCACAGTAGTCCTTACATAAGGGATGGTGCCAAAGCTCAGGGAGAAAGTGTGAATGGAGAAGGACTGGAGTCCAGTTCTTGCTCTGGAGACAACATTCTGCTTGTAATGTTTGGTAAATGCATGAAAAGAGGACAAAGTACCTGGTTCCAGAATGGATTTAGAATCCACACTCTACCAAAAAGCCCCAGACGTGGCAAATGCTCTACTCGAAAGAGCCTCGATACTCTCAGGGTTATTTCTGCCACAGTTAGTATAGCAGCACTGAACAGAGGGGGAAGCCATCTATAAATAATTTGTTTAGAAGCTGTCTGTGCCTTTTTTTTCTTACCATCACAGCATACAAAAAGTTGATTAGATTTTCTGATTTCTTTAGTTTTGTCCAGATAATGTCTCAACTGCCTATGAACATCAAGGAAATGCAGTCATTTATCTCTTGATTTAAGGATTGTGAAAGAAGCTAGGAATCTGATTATTTTGATTAAGGGTAAATTCTTTCATACCCTTAGGGAAAGAATGAAGTCTAATTAAAGTATGCTTTCGCATAACTGTCCCATTTGCAGCTGCCTTAGAGACAGTTACGAGAAGGCATGCTTTAATTAGACTTCATTCTTTCCCTACGGGTATGAAAGAATTTACCCTTAATCAAAATATTCCATTAAGAGTTATGTATCTTCATCATTAGGGACTGGGTTAGAAGACCGGAAGGTTGTAGCAAATTCATCAGCATCAACAGATATGACAGCAGGCTCAGCAGAGGATTTTATAGAGATATTTGTGTAAATCAAGAACATTGGAAACCTTGTCTGGCTTTTTAAGGGTCAGAGGTTGAGAATCTGAGGGAAATAGAGGCAGCATGACAAAAATCATAGCTTCCAAAAGGGTTGAACTTACAGGGTTCAGGAGAGTACATGGACATTAGGGGGCTGCAAATACACCATGGCAGAGTTATCAATCACAGATTTGCACTAGACAGGAGGTTGTTCATTTATCATCAAGCACCTCTCTCAGTAAGTTCTTGTTTACCTGAACTAGAAGTTCCATCTCAGAGGAGGAAGATGCTATAGCCACTCAGACAAAGTCCTGACAGAGTTTCAAGAAAATGTAAAGAAGTTTAATCTACTACTAAAAAAGTCTTAGGGGTGAAGCACTGACAAATTAAAAACAGGATCCAATGTCATCTTTATCTCCAAAACAAAGTACACAGAGTAGGAGTTATTGTATGAAATTTGGTGCCCACAACTGCACATTGCTTTTCTGATAGCTACAAGAATTTACACAACATATTGTAAAGAAATAACTGTCACCAATGGGGAACTAACTTTCCTGAAGACAATGTGCTGAAGCCAACCACTATTACAAGTGACACTGACAAGAGTATTTAAAGTTTACTAGCCCAAGAAAGTTCTGAGTTTTGGTGAGTCCATACATTCCCTCTCATACTGCCATGTCTGCTCGTGCCAAGGACAAATGTACAACATGTGAGGATGGTGGCTGAAGCTTTGTAGCCCATAGACGTACAGTATCCTTGGCAGTTTGTGTTCCATTTGTAATGGTCACCGAAACAGTGACCCAATAAAGAATGTCACTGGTTATAATTAGTGCTTAATGTGTTCAAAAATTATCATTCTGGTAGTCAAAAACAAAACACCACAAAAAAGAGAAAGATGAATGTGTGTGCAGTGAACTGTACTTCAGCAAATTAATGTTTGGCAAGGACTTGCCACTGTTAGTTTCTAAACAACTTGTGAGCTTCCCATGGATAGAAAAATCTGTAAGTACTAAAATAATCCTTTCACCTTTACATACAGAATACTACGTTAATAAAAACACTTTTTGTTTAGGAGATACACACACATTAATACATACATATTTATATACACACACACACACACACACACACACACATTATATATACATATAATGTAGTAGAACGATGATTGGGGTCTATTTCACTTTACCGATATCCCATTTCACCGAGACCAAATCACCTTAAGTTCATTTTACTGAAAAGTCATTTCACCGAATCTCATTTCATGGAATTGTAAGCTATAGGCTTGATGTGGCAGTGTGTAAAGTACTGTGAAGCATATGCCCTCATCCCCAATGTAGTGCGACCTGGAGTTAGTATATATAGTTAGGGAGGGTGGGGGGGCACAGCCCCCCACGTTGGTAGGTGTGGGGGCATAGCCCCCCACTTAGTTTGCTTTTATGTTGTCTGGTTTCTGTTAACAGGACAAATAAGTAGTTTTTAAGTTGTGAAAGGAGATGGGCTTAGTTTTAGGAGTTTGTCTGTCTTTGGTTTGCTATTTAGCCTTGTGAAATGTAGCTTGGTAGGCTTAGTTTTAGGAGTTTGTTTGTCTTTGGTTTGCTATTTAGTCTTGTGAAATGTAGCTTTGTAAGTTTTCAGTGAATGAACTTTAAGCGATTTGGTCTCAGTGAAATGGGTTTCAGTAAAATGGGATTTCGGTGAAGTGAAGTAAACCCAATGACTGCACTCTGGACTCTCTATGAAGAAATTGTGCTTACAGTGAATACCTTACCAGGCCATTTGATCTAGCAGGTCATTCCACTTTCTTAGACCATCAAGTTGAAACAGATTCTCGGCTCAAATGTCATCTCATGGCTCCAAAACTACCTATCAAATGAACACTTTGCTTCTATCTTAGATCCAAAATCTCTACGTCAACCCTCCTTCAATAGGGGAGTCCCTCAAAGCTGAATTGCCCCAGCTTTACTCTCCATTTGCATTAACATACTACCCTATGATCTTCCTCACTTACTTTATGCCAATGGTACAAGTCCTGTTCCGTTCAAATCATTCTCGCCCATTAGTTCAACAGAAACATAATGTTGAATTACTACCACTTATTCACCGTGTCAACAATAAAAACTTTGTACTAAATGCTTCTGAAACTAAAACTGTTCTTTAGTACTAAAAAATACTCTGAAAGATATCCCAAGTCTTTAGAATGCGGTATCAAATCAGCATTCTAACAGAAAACTTCAATGTCTTCAAACATCTAGGTATATGACTAGATCCCAGTCTCAGCTTCAATCTCTATCTGGAGAAAAAGATTAAACTCACTCTTTCTCTGGATCACCAAAATCTCCCCCTTTTTTCTAGCCACTAGAATAGCCATACATAAAAGTATCTTGCATTCGCAGCTAAAATATGGTATCACACTAACAGCCTTTAAACGAAACATCACAATACTTCTAACATCTGCCATTTCATTATTTTTTCCACAAGGAATGAACATCACTAGAAAACCCTTGAAAAAGCAAAATGGCTTCCAGTCAGAGGTCCAACCCGCTGTTTGGATCACAACTTTTCAAACTCCGAAATTATCAAACTCTCTCCCTTTTAGCTGCTAAGCTTATATAGTGAACTCGTTCCTATAATCAAATAAATCACAGCTACTCAAGACCCCTCCTCATAGCTCTCAACACAAACATAAGTGTACTGACCAGTGCTTTTTCATATTTGACCTTAAGCTTAGGGACTTTCCCCCCATCTACTCATACCCCAAATTTTAGTGACAGCTAAAAACATTTCTTCAAAAACAAGAACTGCAAATGTTTTTTTTCTTAAGACACATAACCTAATCTTCAGCACTTTCCCTCTTACCTATGGTCAGCCTACTTCCTTAACGTATACCTTTTTCATACTCCTTGCTCATTTTTAAATTTTTTTTTATTAAGAACTTTGTAACTGTAGGCTTTTACATATATTTATATAAATCTGTCTGAATCTTTGCACTGTGTTAACCTTTCTGCATAATATCTGCTGTAACAATGCACGGAGGGCTGATACTGTAAATGATAAGAGAACTACCTGGTTATCAAATTCAAATAAAAATGCATGCACACATACACACACACACACACACACACACACAAACACAAACACACACACACACAAAATAAGTGTCTGTGTACAAGGGTGTACTTCAAAATATCGAAGTACGAAAACATCGAACTTTAAAACATTGGTCCAAAGGATCAAAAGTCAAAATAATGAAAAAAAATCATTATTTCTGCAGGGGGGTCAAGTTCCCCCTAGACCCTCACACTCCTTGCTAACTATTTAAATGAACACAAAAGATTGCACAACAGTGGGATAAGGGCAAATCCTCATTCTCTGATGTTCTGCAACCTCCCACACGATAATAGCAGCGGAATAGATCATATAATTCTTCAGTCACTTCTGCTGATATTACAGATGTTCAATATTACAACCATATAGGTTTACTTTTACATGTGCATATTGCACAAGGGCGAACCGCAAATGTCTGAAAGGCAGTCTGCAAAGTTTGCAAACGCCGAATGGAAAAAGGTTAGAATGTGCAATGAGCGAATGCACAGTGAGTTTCGCTCATTGCAGTTACACTTTGTTTTTTTTTCGACATTAATGTTCGAAAAAATCTGCTTTTCGATTTGCTGTTTTTCGAACATTAAGGCCTGTCGACATGTCCAGTTTTGTGGTTTCGAGTCGCTCATATGAGCATCGAACCACTGTGATTTGCAGTTTCAAAGGTAAACCTATATGGATGGTTACACTTCAGAATCTTGAGCTACTGAAATACCGAACTTCAGTAGCTCAAGACCAAAGTGTCGAAACTGCACTTGTGTGAAAGTGCTGAATACCAAGTGTGGAAATGATGAATGCGGAAATGTCGAATCCGCGGTGTGGATGTAGTTGGAGATTTAGGTAAGTGATGTTTTACTAGGGGTTTTGGTTAGGGATTTTAGTGTGTGTGAGTGTGTTTGGAGTTTTGAGGTGTGGGTTGGGGTAGGTAGGTGAGAGTGTGAGTTTGTAAGTGTTGGGAGTGGTGGTATTTGTACATATGTGATGTATGTTTGTGCAAGGTAGTGATTTTTTTTGTGTTTTTAGTGCGACCTCTGAGTTAGTATATATATATATATATATATATATATATATATATATATATATATATATATATATACTAAGTGTGGGAGGTGCAGGGTGGGGCTTGCCCCTCCGCTAATATGTAGGGTTAGCATTTGTGTTTGTTTTGTTGTGTTTGTGTGTGTTTTGTTAGTTTATAGTGTAGGGAGGAAGGTGTATGTGTGCTTGTTTGTGTGTGGAGTGTGTATGTGGGTAGTCGCAAATTAGAATTTCGTGCTTTTGGGGTTTCGGGTTTTTAAACTTTCAGCTTTACAGTCCCGGGATACTGAATTTCGATATTTCAGTACTTTGGGATTGTAAAGTGAAACTATATATATATATATATATATATATATATATATATATATATATATACACACACATATACATATACATACATACATACACAGAGAGATACATCATACAGTGGCCTCTCAGATTACAACCCAGTAGGTCTGAGTGAGCATATGTAAGTCTCCCACACTATTAGCTGATAATGGGAAACATTTTGTTTCCCGTGTATTTGGTAAAATACTGCAGTACAAGTCTCTTAAATTACGGGCTTTCTGAACATGCCATACCTCACAACCACATAAAGGGTCACAAAACAGCATGTTCTGATATTTAAACTCAAAAATGAAAAACAAACCAAACATTTTATCCATTAAATACACTTATTTAATTTGGAGACTACCGTTTTATTTGCCTGAACCAGTTGCCAGCGTTTAATTTTTGGTATGCTCTGATTTTTAATTTTATATTAAACATATAATCCTGTGTAGCTTGCCTTCCACAGTTAAACACACCAAATCTCTGCCCTTATTCTGCACGTGCACAGACCAATGAAGCCTGGGAATGTGAGCCACTTCACTTTCTCCACTCAATTCTGTTGCCACCTCTTCCAGTATTAGATACACCACCAAACCCCTCCAAGCATATGTACCCCTCTTAAAGACACAAATAAGCCAACCTTAAATTCAACTCAGTTTGGTCCATTCTGTTAATTCACCCACATCTACTAACTCAGCCATCACCTTCATATAACTACATAAAATCTTCATTCCTAACAAACCAGAACATTGCCTCTACTCACCACTAACTTCAACAAACTCAACACCTAACCACTACTACCATACAAACAAATGACTCTTTCCACAAAAATACATCATTTTAAATAAAATAAAAAATAAATACCATACAAAAATAACTTATTCAGACTCACCCCTGTCATTTCATTATTGTTAATAACGTCAAATATCAAATCTAACCAAACAATACCGCATACCAAACAGCACACTTTCACAACCACAGCACCTCTCATGCTCCCTTTTCCATGCCAAAAGTGACAGAAATAAGAGAGACCACTCTGGCACTAACAAAAAAAAATCTGAAAAATATCTTTAATGATCTATGATCATATCAGCTTTCTAATAAAAAGCGTCAGTTCCTTCAAATACCTGGCGATCCACTCTCATTCACCTGATATTATTACAGACAGAGTCTTTGCACAAAAATGATCACCCACCCATTAGTCATTTCTTTCAGACTACCACTACATATGCAATGCCTGAGCTGGGCTTAAACAAAGAAGTAGCACAATGAACCTACGAATCTAACTTCAACATATCCTTGTTCACTAATGTCAACACAATCTCAGACAGAACCCCCAACTGGCCAACAGTTAAGCTGTCCTGCAACACCTTGAAACATCTATACATTGCCACAGCATGATGAGGTCCTCATCCCACCCCCACCTGAAATAAAAAAGACCACAGTAAAGAACTTCTCAAAAGCCGACTTCACACTTCTAAAGACTAGTGTGGTCTCCTTTAAGGCCCAGGCGAGCCGGGCGGAAAACAGTACTCAAGCCGCTGAATCACTTACAAATGCCTTCTACCAGCACCTGCAGGACTGCATGGATAAGGCAATCCCAAGCAAAACAAAGACTCTTTGTACCAAAGGCAAGCGTCCAGTCTGGTGGACCCCAGCCATAAACAAACTCTACAACAAAAGGAGGAAGCTACTACAAGATAGAGCAAAATCCTTAAAAGGTAAGACACCCTTGATCACTATAAGTAAAAACTAAGAGCTCTCATAAAATCATCCAAAGCAAATTTCGAGAGAAAAATAGCTAAAGACTCAAAAGACAATCATAAGGCCTTCTTTAGCTATGTTAGAAACCTGGGAGGAAACTCCCAGATATGCTCAGAGCTAGTTCAAAATGATGTGAAGATTACTGATCCTACAGACATTGCCAACATACTGGCTGACAGGTTCAGTGCAAACTTCTCCCCTCCCCAAAGGAGAGATATCTATACCAAGCGATTGCAGCCCCAAACATCTCCAGCCCAAGTGAGAACTGCTCTCTCAAAGCAAAAACACAGCATCCATGGGACCTGATGGTGTCCCCGGCTGTGTGCTCCATGAACTCAATGAGGAATTAAACCCACAGCTAGGACAGCTGTTTAATCAAAGTCTTCCCTCTGGATACCTACGCAGGGAGTGGCGCACTGCAACTGTCGGACCACTTCACAAAGGCGGTGCCTCCACCGACCCTGGAAATTACCGCCCATTAGCTTGACAAGCCTTATCTGCAAAGCCATGGAGAGGATCATAATGGACCTCATAAATAAAGACATAGGGAATTTGCAGACTTTGGATCCAACCCAGTTTGGCTTTGTCAAAGGCAGATCATGCCTTTTAAACTTGGTTGACTTTTGAAACAGTCACCAAAGCCATTGATGAGGAAAGGCAGTCCATACAGCCTACCTCGATCTGGCTAAGGCCTTCGATACAATACCCCATTATCATTGAAAAACTCATCAGCTTAAATGTCAACCCATACATCACAAGATGGGTTGCAAACTGGCTGAGTGACAGAACCCACAGGGTCAGAGCTGCTGGCGCCATGTCAGACTCAAAGCCTGTCACAAGTGGTGTCCCACAGGGCTCAGTCCTGGGCCCACTCTTGTTTGGCATCTACTTTAGTACAAGCAAACACAGGAGGGTTATGGCTGACAAAGTTTGCAGATGACTGCAAACTGGGCCATAGTAGAAAACACATCTGACACAGATATCCTTCAGAAGGGTCTCACAGAAGCGGATAACTGGTGCCAGAGCCACGGCCTAAAGTTAAATGCCAAAAATGCATAGTCATACCAAAAACAAGGTTACCTAGCTACCAAATAGGTGGCAATCCACTGAGCACAGAAGAAGTTATCAGGGACCTGGGGACCCAGGTTGATAGTAGTCTGTCATTCGACACCCATGTAGCTAAAGTAGTTAGGAAGACCTTCTACATTGCCCACCTTATCATGAAGGGATTCTCATCTAGATCAAGGGAGGTCATAGTCTCCCTTTACTCATCACTCATCAGACCAATGATTGAGTACAATGCCCCATTCGAATGTATCTGACCCGACACTTGCAGCAGCTGGAGAGGCCACAAAGTTCCTCACCAAAAGGATAAAGGGTCTCAAAATCTGTCCTATGCTGCCCGACTGAAAGAACTCCAGCTCTATTCAGTAAACACGCTTGCTCAGAGGTGACCTTTGCCTAACATACAAGGCCATGTCAAACCCAGATTTGATGAATATGCTTCACCTCAAAAATCTAGATCCATCAGAGCCACAAGGCGGGAGACTTAAACCTTGACACGGCTATTAATAGGACGTGCTGGAGGGATAGATTCATCACCCAAAGACTCCCTATGCTGTGGAACAAAATCCCGGTACATGTGAGGCAGAGCACCTCGCTGGCCTTGTTCAAGAGAAATCTTGACCAATGGATGGGAGATCGCAGATATACCCCAGGGATTACCTCAGTGTCACTGCTCGACAGAGGCACAGAAAAATAATGGGTATAGTTCCCCATACTAAAGGGGTGGCCTAAGCCACAAAACGATGGGCTAGGCTTGTAAATGCCCTCGGGCAGATAGCCTAGTATGAACCTATGAACCTATGAACCTATACTTACCACTCCCCTTCTCACTACAAGAATTGCAAATCCTAACCTGCAGAAGAGTATCCTCCATACCACTTAACAAGCATTTGCTCATTCTCGGACACTTGAACTTAAACCTATTAAGACCTCCCACCCATATTTCTGAATTTCTAGCAGAACACAACCTACTCCAACTTGTCAATGAATGCACTAGACCCAATCCCAACTCAAACCAACACTCTACTAGACTTCATAATCATTCAAATAATAACCACACCAAACTGAGTAAAAAAACAACATAGCAGCCAATGACCAGGAGACCACAGAACTGAATTTAATGAAACAAATTGTCTTAAGCGCTTTTCGTCCAGCACAGTGGCTGGACTTCTTCATCTGAAGAAGTCCGGCCACTGAGCTGGACAAAAAGCGATTAAGGAATAGAAACTGATGTTATGGAAGGATTTAGTGTAGAAACTCCAACTCAGGTAACATCATAGCCTGAGAGAACAATGACTCCCCAAATTAAGGAGTAATGAGCGGAACAGGAAGCATATGTGAAGATGCACTGCAGCCTTGAATATGAAACCAGTACAAAAGTTCAGTTGAAGTTGCACAGCAAGGGAAGGAGCAGGTAAACATTGGCAAATCTGATGCAGTCAATGTTGTGGATTGCTGGGCCAATGAGTTCCCATAAAAAAGAGCAACCGATGACGCAGGATGCAGCTGCAGAGAATAAGTCAAACAGTCAGACATTTCGGAATTTTCTGTAGAACGCCTGCAGGAAACAGAGAGCTAAAAATGTGCCCACAGTTTAGAAAGAGCCTATATTAGAACATCGAAGTTTCAAAGCTTCAAATGTTCTAATATCGAACCCTATTACGCGAAAGCTAAAAACATCAAACATACAGAACAGCAAATTTTTTTCCTAGGGAAAAAATCTGTTGTTCCAAAACACATACACACAACACAAGCACACAAGCACACCAAACAAACAGCAATCCACACACATACACCTAAAATCTTACACCTAACCCTACACTAAACTATACACACACCACTAACTATCCACTTACCTTAACCCAAACCCTAACCCTAAGGTCTGTCACTATAGCACACTTACCTGACCCGCGCCCTAACTCTAACTCACCTACCCTGCCCTAACCCTCACGTCCACACAATCACACAATTACCTGACCCACACCCTAACCCTAACACCTACCCCGCCCTAACCCTCACGTCCACACAATCACGCACATAACTAACCCGCACCCTAACCCCAATTACCCTAACCCACACTCAATCGCGCACTTACCTGAATCCGACCCGTAATTTTCCACCAAAGCGCTGAAAATACCGAAGCAACAGAAATGGACAACTGAATTCTTTCCCTAGGAAAAAAAATCGGTTTTCTGTTGCTTCAATATTTTCAACTTTCGCATAACAGGGTTCGATATTAAAACATTCAACGTTTTGAAACTTTGATGTTCTAATTCAGACCCTTTAGAAAATGAGCTAAGAGAAGAGTTGCTTGATTAATTAGAAATGGATAGATATTCTAAGATCAATGAAAGAAACAGATTACAAAAACTAAGACCCAAGATCCAAAAATGTTAGAAGACCCGATAAAACAGATGAACACAATAATCAAGAATATTAACAGCAATTACTGACAATTATTCAATGACCCCCCCCCCATTAATATTCCAAAATGTGCACACTGATTGGCCAGCGTGCTCGTTGTAAATCCCACAATATACCAACGGAAAAAGGTCTGGTCGCCCGGACTTTTTTCCATTGGTATAAGTGTGTCCAAAACCTTTTTTTTTTAATAAATAAAAAAAAAAAAAAAAATGGAGCAACGGAGACTTTCCTTTCTCTGTTGCTTCCGTTTCAAAGCATTGATGTATTGCGTATGCGTAGGAACGCAAGTCCCATACGCATGCACAGTACATCAACACAAGGAAGCAGTATACCACCACCGGCGGAAGAACAGTAATGCGCCGTTATACAAAGACATTATTTTAGAAAAGTAGGTATATTTTTCTTAAATAATGTCATTGTATAACAGTAATAACCGACTCCGTGGTTGTGGTATATTGAAATTTACGCACGGTTGGCTTTAAACCACGCCGACCATGGCTAAATCTTCAATATACCACACCACGTCATTGGTTATTGCCTAAATATACTTTATTTGTATATGAATCACTATTCATTTGAAATAAGAATTCTAGCACTTTAAGCATAGATTTAGAATTCATAACAAGTGGCGTTTGTAATTTACTATTCAAGAAATCTGTAATAGATACCAGACTTAACCAGTTATTACCTGAAATCTGAAATTATAGGCTTTGATTTGTCTCACTTGGATTATTCCACAAAACTAAATAGGGAAATGTTTTCAGAAGATAATAAAAATTCCATTTAAGATCCATAGGTGACACTACATCATCTATTTACTGGAAAATATTTACAAATAGTTGCAAAGAAGCATTTTTTTTACACCAAGTAAAATCTCTAGTTTTTATAAGAATTAGAATCTGAGGTGCTGGACATGTAACAGTGATGGAGAGGCTGACTGGAAACATATGATGTCAGAATGTCAAACGGTTATAATATTTCTTTTTGGAAAGAAATCTGTAATTTTTCCAAGGCTTTGTGATCGGATAGATGTAACATAACAGACACCCTTATTTGAATGTTTCAATTCCGGATGCTATTCCTATAAGTCAGGTGTCTCTCCTTTGGTCAATTTTAGCCATTGCAAGGAAAGTTATTACTATAAATTGAAAAAGTAAGCATATCCTTTCTTTTTCAGAATTTGTCTAGCGAAAACGTAAGTAGCAAAGAACTGCAAACTTTACATATTAGAACCACTAATAATACTCACAAAAAATTATATTGGCAAAAATTGAAAGATTTGTTAGAAAAATATTATTGTATATATTAATGTTAATAATGGTTATGGACTATCTATACAGTTTTATTGACTGTTTCTTGATTGGATTATGTAATGGTTGTTTTTATTAATTTAAAACAATACAAATTTATAAGTAAAAAGAATATTAACAGAAATTCATGTTACATAACAGACATAAACAGGATATATTACTGTGCAGCTAATTAACCACAGATAAAAGTCTTACCACAAAACACACACAGCAATAAGGAAAAGAAAGGGAAGAAATCAGATGCCATCAAGGAATCAATGAAGTGAGAAAACTATAAAGCAATTTATACAAGCAGTGTCACTGTCAAAGAAAAAAAAAAAAAAAAAAAAGAGTACAGAATAGGGAACAGCTCAACTAAAAATACTTAGAAAGACAGACAGGATCAAAGCAATGCACAGTATCAGAACAGACCAGGAGCTATCATACAGTATTGCAAATATTAAACTAAAGATATCAGCGCAGGCAGAAAAACTTGAAAGATATGCAAATAAATATAAAGAAAAAATACAAAATAAGCAATTCATTGATGACCCAAAAAAAGTTTTACAGAAAATTGAGAAACAAAGCAAAAGAAATAGAAACACCACAAAAAAGAAGAAATAGACACATTTTGGAGAAATATCTAGGAAGACTCAGTGGAATATAACAAAAATTCGGAATGGACAGTTGTAGTAAAAGAAACAGTAAAATTCAAATGTACAGAATATGAAATAAGATGACGTAATGGCCAGAGAAATTGAAACAAAATTAAGAAAAGCTCCTAATTACAAAACCCCAGGCCCAAGTGCAGTACCTAACTTCTGGCTAAAGGTATTGATATCTTTGCAAGAAAATTTAGCCCCAAATAAGAACTACTTATATGTGCATCCAGAACAGACACCAACCTAGTTTACAAGAAAAACAATACTCCTCCTTAAGAGTTAAACTTCAAGCTATGCTGAAAATGACAGACCAATAACATACTTTACCATGATGTAGAAACTGCATACTGGAATCAATGCCGAAACTATTCATAGTCATTTAGAAGAAAAATCAATTATGGCATTAGAACCAAAGGGATATGGAACGAAGGATCATTTGTTGCTAAATAAATTCATAATAGAGAATTGTAAAAAGCTAAAGAATCTAAGTACAGCATGGATAAGATTACAAAATGCATTTCACAGCATCACACATTCATTGATAAAAGAGTCCATACAGATGTATAAGAAAGACCTTATATTGCTCAAGTACATTACACAGACCATAAGACAGTGGCAAACCACTCTGCAGCTAAGCCATGGTAAAGGACAAATTATTAACCAAGGAATGAAATTCAAACGGGGACATTTCAGCTTGACTCGTCATTTCTGGTCTTTTGCCTCACCTTTAACCCATTAAGCTGTCTACTTAACAGACTGGGTCATGGTTAACAATTGGCTCCCAAAAACTGACCAATATAAAGACATCTTGTCTTACTTTTGTAAATGACTTAAAACCGTACAGTTCATCAGATGAGATGCTGAAAGCACAATTGCAAGTGGTTAAAATTTTCTCGGATGATAAAAGAATGTAATTTGGTCTTGATAAATATGCAGGAGCAACATTTAAAGCAGGAAAGGTGCAGCACCAAGAAAATACGGATCTGAGATAGGAAAGTGATATAGAGGAACTTGAGCAGGAAGAGGTGTACAAATATTTGGGAACTGATGAAGGATCAACAATAAAACACGAACAAATGCGAACAGAACTCAGCAGGGAATAATTTGGAAGAATAAAACCTACACTGAAAGCAGCCCTGATATCAAGGAACAAAGTTCAAGCTATAAACCAATTTGCTCTTCAGTTCAAACCCTGGGGTGATTGACTGGCCTCAAAAGGTACTGGATCAGATGGACAGCAAAAGAAGAAAAATTATATTAAAAAAAAATCAGTGTATACCAAGATTATACATTTCTCATTCTGAAATAAATATGTGCCGCCTAAAAACTGATTACATGTGTAGATCTGCAAGCATGAGAATGCATACCTACGTGTTGACCTCACCAGATCCAAACATTGTGAAAGTTTTAAAACATGAGAAGAAGTGTAAGATGTCTTCCCTGCTTAGTTCAGCAAAAGCATATGTCAAGCGGGAATGGAAAGTAAAACAGAAGCAGACAAAAAAAAATCAGACAACTAAATGCACCAAATAAATAAATGTAAGGTGAAGGATCAGATGAGAAGGCAAGACATGGGGAAACAAAAATATTGTGGAAAGTACAGAAAACTCCTGGAACAACCGCATGTCGATCAGGATTTAACACAGGAGTGGTTAAGGAGAAGCGAATTTAAACTAAAAGATGAAAGGTTAATGTTTGGGGCTCAAAAGAGTTGATTACGTACATATTGGTTTACAAAGTCCTCTTAACATGTGGGGAAAGGAGTCTCATAAAAAATAATTTACAGTCGTATTTATATGTGCCACCGATCTATGTAACTCCACAGGAATTGCAAAAAGGGTGAATTCTAAGCACATTACGAGTGCTGCGAAAAACACTTTGGCTAACATCAAAGACTGAAACAATATACAAATTACGTGAACTTTAATCACACCCCTAGGGGTCAACTCCCGTCATGTATTAGAAACCCAAAAGACATGAAGAAACTAAACCCAGGCAGTGTTGCCAGGTACCCATTTGTATTGCCCGCCGGAATCAAGTTCACAGAGACGTGGACCAACCTTCTCCCGTGTAGGAAGGCATTAGTGAACCGCGGCTCATGCTACCTAATGAGAAAATAATTCGTGTCAAGTTCCGGGGTTGTCACAGCTTACGTCACCATACCGTATTAAATTTGCGCACACCAGAAACTGTAAAGAACAGCTAGCTGTTCCACGTCTGTTTCCTCAAGCGCTGTCAACTCCCACTTCGGATTCTCTAAATTGTAAACCTTAACAATAGTGGCAATCGAAACTTCGTTTTCACGGACTGCACTCATGCACAAGTCTAGACGACATACATAACACATTTCATTTAAACTCTCACTATCTACAGGTAGTCTAAACCTATATAGTACTTACTGATACTGTCAAAGTCAGTTGTTATAAGCCTGACTTCATTTTAATTTTCTGCAATTCATACTGTTTAAAACGGTTATACACTTTTGCAAATATTTACTAACCAGAGTTAACTCCTGTCCTGGCCAGTGGATCTTGAAGGAAACGTCATCTGTAAAAACAGGTATTCCACTAGCCGTAATGCTGTACAACGACAACTCAATGTGCAGAAATAAAAAGTACAAAGCACAAGCATCCCTGAGACTGCACATGGCTAATCCTAAAATAACAACTACACTTCTGTCTACTGTCAACTTCCACAGCACAACACTGGCTCCATCACAGGAAATGACGTACAGGCGTTTAGTATCATGTGACTGTTGCTCTTGCCAAACTCACAAATAGTTTTCAGAGCAACCGAGTGTAGAAGACTTGACGTTTTCCATTTTCATATATATATCGTACATCTCAGCATCTTAGACAAAAGAAATCTGGGCAAAGCCATAAGTAATGAGGGAGGGGGGCATACGACCAAAAATAGGGACAATGTTTAAATATTGCTCTTACAAACTTTTTGTATTAACATGAATTTTCTGAAAGATATAAAGTCTGAAACTCAAATGTCTGTCATTTTCTGACTGCAATGTTCAATGACTTACCAATGATTTGAGAGAAAACGACAATTTTATGAAAATGGACCAAACTTTGAGGCAAAAATCTGGACAGTTGAGAGGTATTTTATATATATATATATATATATATATATATATATATATATTGCGTGTGTTTTATATATATATATAGAGAGAGAGTATTCTTTCAGTACATTTATGAATCAAACTGTTTTTTGTTACTGCTTTCCTGTTTTAGATAAGTGATATAACTTTTCTTTACACCTCTGCCTCCCTCCACTCAACATACACTTTGTGTTTCATTTCTCTTGGTTTATTTTGCTTCTATCTGCATTTGCAGCAAGTGTTTCTCTGGTGTACCGTTGAACTGGTAGCATTCTGACATAAGTCTTGGTAAATGGAAGATGTTCGTCGTCTCCCATTGCTGCAGTCCTGACTAGTGGGTACTCCGCTGCCCTCCATCGGCCCGAATACCAAAGGGCTAGATATGGCGTCGGTCATGGCGCTCGAGACTGACGTGGTGTCAGTATAAATGCGCATGACCGACACCATAACTTTAGTCTTTCTTGCCGCATGGTCCTGAGCAGAAGCAGAATTTGCAAGTGCCGTTCGGCGTTCTGGAATTGTCGGTTTTCGAATTTCAGACCGGAGATCAAGTTGGGCTAAGTACCCCATTGGGGACATTTTATTTTTTGTCTTTTTCTTGTCTCAGTATTGTCGGATGTCAGAAAAAGTTAATAACTGTATTTCTTGTGGGAAACAGATTCCTCATAGGGATTACCATTCACTCTGCATTCCTTGTTTGGGGCCTGAGCACGATGTTGTTGGGTGTCGCTTTTGTGCTACTTTTAATAAGCGTACTATTAAACGTCGGTTGGACTGTGCTAGGCTGGTGTTTGGTAAACGTTGTAATTACAACATGCCGTCGGTTTCTCCGACGACTGGCTCTTCTAAGAAGCGCAGAGAAAAGTCTTTGCGGTCCAAGCAGGATGAGGCGTCCGCTCCGGACGTCAGTCCTGTAGAACCACTGGCTGCTTCAGTGGCTCTTTCTGACAGTGTGCCTGAGTGTCAAGGGGAGCCTTTGTTGCTACAGGGGGTGGCTTCTCCTTTGTTAGGCCAGGTTGAGGGTGCTCCTCTGTTGTCTGTGGCTCCCTCCCCTCGTAGGGTGGTTAAGCCTCCTCCTTCTCTAGGCAGAGGCCAGTCTAAGTCTAAATCTGCCCCTGCGGGTGCTTTTCCCCAGGGTCCAGCTCCTAGGAAGCACATGTTGAAGATGGCTGAGGATTTGATTACTTTAATTAGGGGTTCCATGCCTCCCCCTCAGAAGAGGCCCAGGGTAGAGACGGAGTTGGAGGGTTTGGTTCAGTCTTCCATTGAGTCAGATTCCTCTGTGGAAGACCTTCGGGATTTCCCTCCCTATTCTGATTCGGAAGCTGAGGATGCTTCTCCCTCTGCGTCCCCTCCAGAAGATTTTTCTTTCTCTGAAACTTTGCATTCCATGAGGGAACATTTCAAATGGGAGGGCCAGGATTATTCTGATTCTCGTAAAAGGCCGAGAGAATTTTTGTTTTGCCTCAGCACAGGCCCTTGGCTATTCCTCCTGTACTGGATGTTGTTCAGGATGTGTTTTCTGAGGCTGCCCTTAACCCAGATTCTCTGCCTCCTTCCCCTGTTAAACCAGATAGATACTACAGGGTTCCGGAAGCTCACAAGTACTTGTTTAAGAGACCTAGAGCTGATCCTGAAACTATTTCTCAAGGCCCCAAGGGCGTTAAGGCCTCTGTGGTTAAGAATCCAGTTCCTCTGGACAAAGATGCTAGGGCCCTGGATAGGTGGGGTAAAAAACTGTATACCTCTTCTACTTTGGCTATGAGGGCTTTGAATTGTCAGTTTCATATGCTCAAGTATCAGAATTTTTTGTTAAGTCAATTGAAATGTAAAGTGGATGCTTTAGCTGAAGGTATTGACTGTAAGGAGCTTCAGGATTTAGTGCATGCTTCAGACCAGGTTGGGAAGCATTCTCTGCAGTGTGGTTTTGATGCTTTACAAGCTTCTTCCAGGGTGGCTGCTACTAGTTCTGTTGTTCGCAGACATGCCTGGCTTAAAGGTCAGTCCTTATCGGAGCATGTTAAAGCTCGATTATGGATGCTCCTTTGCAGTCTGATGTTCTTTTGGCCCTCCTGTGGAATTAGTTTTGAAAAAATGGAGGAAAAAGCTAAATCTATGCAGACAGTTAAGGACTTTTTGCAGGTTCAGCCTCCTAAGTTCAATAGGAATTGGCCTGCTAAGGGATGGTCGTTTCCCTCTTTGGATTTTCATTCTAGAGGCAAGTCGAGGCATGGTAGAGGTAGGGCTTCCTTTCAGGGCCCTGTTACTTCTAGGTCTTTCAGTTCCTCTACCCCTTCTGCTGGGGAGGGCAAGGGTCAGTCCTTTCGAAGCAGACCCAATGACCTGTGTCTTGGCTGCGGACTCTGCTTTGCTGGCAGCTACTCTGGGCGGAAAACTGGGACTTTTCACCGGGAATTGGCATTTGGTTACCCAGGACAAATGGGTGTTGGACATTGTAACTCGAGGCTACAAATTTTATTTTCACACTTTCCGCCTTTCAACGGTATGCGGATGTGCCTCATCAGCAAAAATTGGAAGCACAGGCACAGGTTTCTTCTCTGCTCCAGTTGGGAGCAATACAGGAAGTTCCTTCTGCGGAAAGGGGCACAGGGTTTTATTGCCGTCTTTTCTTAGTGCCAAAGAAGGGCAATACTTGGAGGCCCATTCTGGATTTATCCATTCTAAACACCTTTCTAGAAATTCGAAATTCAAGATGTTAACACTGCAACAGCTGTTGCCTATGCTGGGCAGGGATCACTGGATGGTGACTTTGGATCTCAAGGAGGCCTATCTCCACATTCCTATCAGGCCCAGTTGCAGGAAATTCCTGAGGTTTCGGACTGGGAATTTGCATTATCAGTTCTCTGCATTGCCCTTTGGCTTGTCTACTGCCCAGGGTATTCACGAAAGTCCTGGCTCCAGTAATAGCTTTTCTCAGACTACGGGGAATTCAGATTTATCCTTATCTGGACGATTGTTTGATACTGGCTCAAGACAAGCACGTACTACTTCGACATCTGCAGTGTGTGATGACAGTTTTCAGATGCCTGGGGTATTCTGTGAACGAAATAAAGTCCAGTCTAGTACCCTCACGAGAGATGTGTTTTCTGGGTGTGAGTCTGAATACAGCGACTCAGATGGCATTTCTTACCCCGGACAAACAAAGAAATCTTCACCTGTACTTCCTACAGCTATCAGTCCTGTCCAGGCTGACTGCAAGGACAGTCCTTCAAGCCTTGGGGTTCATGGCATCTTGCATTCTAGTACTTCCCAATGCCAAACTGCATATGAGGAAGCTACAATGGTATCTCAAAAGCGTTTGGACTCAACACAGCCACGATTTGGACACTGTCATTCGATTCTTCCTTGCATCCAGAAGGAATTTGTGTGGTGGGCTCAGGAATGTCACCTAAACAAGGGACTCTCTGTGACCCAACCAGAGGCAAGTCAGATATTAACGACAGACGCCTCGCAGTCAGCCTGGGTGCTCATTTCAAAGGAAAATGGATTCAAGACCTTTGGCCCCGGAGTTGCTTCACTTGCATATCAATATGAAGGAGATGCTGGCAGTTCAATTTGCCTTAAAAGCATTCAAGGATCTGCTTCGCCCGGGACTAGTGTTGATTCGAACAGACAACACAACTGTCATGTGGTACATCAACAAGCAGGGGGGAACTCATTCTTACCCTCTTTGCAGACAAGCAATGCTGTTATGGGAAACTGCTTTGGATCTGCACATCACTCTTCGAGCACAGTTTCTGCCAGGGAACAAAATTCGTTAGCAGATGTTCTGAGCAGACAAATGGTGGATCCTCACGAATGGAAGTTGGATCCTCAGGTGTTTCGTCAGTTGACCATGGCTTGGGGAACTCCAGACATAGATCTGTTCGCTTCTCCTCTGAATTTCCAACTACCTCTGTTTTGCACAAGGCTGTTTCATCCAAAGCCTGGAAAATAGATGCACTATCCTTCAGTTGGAGCAACCTTCACGTGTATGCCTTTCCTCCTCTGCCTCTTCTTCCAAAAGTCCTGTTGAAAGTCAGGAGGGACAAACCGCATGATCCTTATAGCACCGGATTGGCCTCGTCAGCATTGGTACCCTCTGTTGAGGAGTTTAATTCAGGGGCCCTTGGCCATTACCACGGATTCCTCACTTATTGTCTCAAGAAAACAATCATTTTCTCAATGTCAGGGTGCGATCCCTGCACCTGACAGCCTGGCACATTCAGTTTTAGAGAATGAGGGCCTTCAGCTCCCTCAACAAGTTTTGGATGTTCTTTTTGGAAGCCAGGCGTCCTAGTACTCGAAAAGTTTATGCTGATAAATGGAAGAGATTTTTTCTTTGGAGTTCAGCTAAAGGCTTTGATGTCACATTGCCTGATTTGAGTTGTACATTGCAATATTTGACTATGTTATTGGACAAGGGTTTGTCTTTCTCTTCTATTAAAGTGCATGCTGCAGCTATTTCTGCTCACTATAATGGTGACCCTCCTTTATTTTCATCCATTGCTTAAACAGTTTCTTAGAGGGCGAAGAATATAAGACCCCACGGAGGGCTCCTACTCCTACTTGGGATCTTAATTTTGTTTTGGAGAAGCTGACTCTGCCTCCTTTTGAACCTGCAGCTACGGCTGACTTGAAGTTGTTGTCTTGGAAGACTGCTTTTTTGTTGGCTGTTACTTCTGCTAGAAGGGTATCTGAATTACAGGCTCTCATGGCAGTGGAACCTTTTCTGATTTTTCACAGGGACAGAGTTTCCTTGCGTGCTAATCCTACTTTTCTGCCTAAAGTGGTTTCTAATGTGGCATTGAACCAGTCTATACATTTGCCTACTTTTTATGCTAACCCCCAAACTGAAGGGGAAAAAGTTTTGCATTCTTTGGATGTACATAGGCAGTTACGATATTATTTGTTCAGAACCAAAGAGTTCAGAAGTTCTCATCAGTTGTTTGTTTCATTTGCTGTGACTTCCCGTGGTAAAGCTGTCTCGAAACAAACTATTTCCAAGTGGATTGGCCATTGTATTGCTTTTTGTTATTCTCATCATGGTGAAGAAGTTCCAGTTGGGATCAGGCCTCATTCTACTAGGGCTACGGCCACATCTACTGCTTTTTTAAGAGGGGTAGCTACTAAAGACATTCTAGAGGCAGCTACCTGGAGTTCTGTACATACTTTTACAAAGCATTATCATTTGCCTCTTTATTCTAAGTCTAGGGCTGGGTTTGCCACTGCAGTCTTACAGGGCATGTCTGCAGCTCCTCAGGATATTTAGTTATCCGACCTCCCTTTTTGTTTTTTCCGTTGCTCTGGGATTCTACCCACTAGTCAGGACTGCAGCAATGGGAGACGAACATAGTACAGTTTTGTACCTACCATAAATGTAGATGTTCGAGGATCTCCATTGCTGCAGTCCAATTTTCCCTCCCTCCTTCCCCCTTTTTCTTTTTAGATTGGGGTTTTTGGGTGGTGTTCTTTTTTTTCTGACATCTGAGGCAAGAAAGACTAAAGTTATGGTGTCGGTCATGCGCATTTATACTGACACCACGTCAGTCTCGAGCGCCATGACCAACGCCATATCTAGCCCTTTGGTATTCGGGCCGATGGAGGGCAGCGGAGTACCCACTAGTCAGGACTGCAGCAATGGAGATCCTCGAACATCTACATTTATGGTAGGTACAAAACTGTACTTTATCTCACAACACAGTACCTCTTTGTTTTTTGTTTGTGCTTACTAGTGTTCTTTTCATACTACCTGAGACTGACTGTTTCACAGTTATTTTTTATAATTATATTTATTAAGATACAGTCATATACCCCATATCAGTCCTACTATCTTATGCAACAGTAAATGGAGTGAGACAAGATCAGAATGTTAATCCAACCTCAGTTTTAGGTTGAAAACCCTGTTGAGCACCCATCAACAGCAAATAATTACTGATGGAGAATGAGCAGCACACACTGTGAGTCATACAAGTCAGACAAGTGTCACAAAACTGCAATATTAGTAATATACTAGCCACAGGTGCAACAATTAAGAGAAAATGTAGTCTTCACCAACGATGAGGTTTGTAGCTACTGCTGAAACAAGACTTACTGTGTCTTTTGGCTTTTCCTGGTTAGGGGTCGCCACAGCGGAACTCCGGTCCGCTAATGATTGGCAGTAGATTTTTACATGCCAGGTAGAATCCCAGGGGTGCATTTTCTGTTCCCCATCCAGTTATCCAGGTTGCTTTTACAAAGGGTTAATGAGGTTCTTTGCTTGATGCAGAGAGGGAGTCTATTCCATAGAAGGTGAGTCTCTGGGACACAAATCTGTCCCGCCAACAAGTCCTATTGATGTCACAGACCAGGTTGAGATTGCACATGCAGGTTACTCGAGTGGAGCTTGACTTGCAGATATGCAGCAGTTCCATCAAGGCAGAGTCTGAGATTGCTTTGTATGCCAGACAGAGGTCACCTCTGAGGAGTCTGTATGATGAGTAGAAGGACAGGACTTTTAGCCTATCTGTGTAGGGTAGATGTCTGAGGCCCTGGATTCTCCTGGTGAGGAACCTCTGTGGTCTGTCCAGCTGCTGCATGTGCTTTGTGACTGAGGTACATGCCGAAAGGGGCATTGTACTCAATAATGGGTTTTATAAGAGAAGAATACACAGGGATGTTATGACCTCCTTGTCCCTGGATGAGATACCCTTCCTAATGAGGTGGGCCATGTAGAAAGCTTTCCAAACAGCAGAGGCAATATGGCATCAGATGAAACCTTAGATGATGTTAAAAAATGTCATTGTTATTTGCATGGCAAGTTGTAAATCTTGAGAGATATTCATTGTTATTGTTCATTACACCAGTAAGCATACATTTTCTGTAAACAGTTTGGAAAACATGCACTCAGAAAAAATTAATTGTTTGTTGTCACATAAAAGTTCATTTCTGGCTGAACAAAAGTGATTTGACACTATTTGTCTAAGTTGCACAGTTTTCAAGATATGACAAGCTGTTTGTGAAACCTTTGAGAAAAATATAATTTTGTGTTTGTGTGCATTATAATATATTTAAGTATTACAACTGTGGCTACACTATTATCCCTTTAGCGAATAACCTTCCTGCTAGCGCTGCTGTTTGTACCTTTTTAATATCACCAGAGCAGTAGGTAGCTAGTTTGACACCTTGTACCATTTCCCCAGTCTGGTGGAGGTACAAAAAATCCAGAGGTATTAAATCTGTTACTGTCTGATACAATTTGATAATGATAAGGAAACTAAGGTGTAAAGGCTGATGAAAAGGACAGTTGGCTATACATAATTTTTTAGGATGGCAATTACCTCATTAGCAGACATAAGTCTACTAGTTTTAGGGAACATTGCTAACTGTCAACATTATTATTATTATTATAGAAGAAAATTAGGTGCTGGCACCTTCCTGTAGGGAATCTAAAGGACTAGGTTTTATACATCTATATATATATATATATATATATATATATATATATATATATATATATACATATATATAGAGTCCTCCCCAGATGAATGGTAACATATCAGGGGATACTTACATGGGATTAACAATTCATGCTGTCAAACAGAAAAAAAGGCAGTTCAGCTGATCATTCAAATCCAATTTTTTTCTGTGAGAGAGTGCTGAATTGCAAGGATTGGTGAATTTGCCCTTTTCCCATTGTAGATCTGTGAGTTGGTATAAGTAGCAGGGGGTGCTTACACTGTTGCAAAAAAGTTTAGTTTAATTTTGTTTTCTTTTTTTTTTTTTTTTGTTTAACCAGTTTAGTTTTCAGTAGATATATCTGATAACCATTTGAAAAGTCATATACCAGCTAGAGCAAGTCCTGAAACATGGAGGCTAAATAACTGAAAAAATGGATTTATAGTATATACAATAAGTCCAATATGGCCGTTTCTCAGACAATTTCCCTTTTCTCTGAGGTATGGCAATCCTGGAGTTAGTATATACAAATTTGGGGAATGTGCAGGACTTTCCCCCTTACAAGAAAAAGAGTGATGTTCAAGATTTGTTCTTCTCCTGCATATCTGCATTTCGAGTGCCAACATTTCAATAGGAAGTAGTTATGCACAATGCTTTGAATTTCAATAGCTTGGTTATTGTGATATATATCTTACAACTATATGTCATATATTCCTCCAAAGGTATATTAGAAGAGTTCATTCCTATAAAGTTATAACAGCCTGTTCCAGTGGAATGACTAACACAGTACTAATGCTACTGTACACCTCCATGTTTTTGTTCATACTAATAGCTAAGAATCTCAGCATCAAGCATCAGTTTTCTCCTTCAGTTTTTACAGTTTACCATCATAACATCGAACCTGGTATCTTCGAACAGTGATATCTCCGAATGAAAATACCATATCACCAGCAATGAAAAATGCTGAATTGGAAATATGAGAGATTTTGAAGTCAATGTTTTCTTTTATTTTGAATTGCAAAGGTGTTTCAGGTTTATCTACAGTTGTAACAAATGCAGTCGACATTGTGGATTACTGCAACACTCCTTTCGCAAGTTACAGTGTCAAGGACATGCTGTTTGACTGTATGATGGTAAACCATTTTTACCTGTGCCCTCAGTGATCCTCCCCAATATACAACAATATCCTCATAGCAAGCAATGGGCTGGCAAAAATACGCAAATGCAAGGGGTTACGTATGTCTCTGTTTTGATAAAATCCAAATAGCATACAGAACAAATGGACTATGTTGTAATCATGGACCAGATAGAAAGATCAAGATGTTCTACACATGTCAGTGGCTTAAAGACAAAAACTGCTTGTATAGGAGTATAGCTGAAATATTACTTTTCTTAAATCTGAATGTTTAACACAACATCTAGAATACTGGCTTCTTTGGTGTAAAGTATTACATACAGTCGATAATGACTTATAGAAATGATTTTCTAAAAAATGCTATCCTTGCTGCTGGGTGATATACATAATAACCAGTTAATATGAGTGGTACTTAAGTCATCTGTTATGGTATGATAATCCTTGCTAATTGCATCTGTTAACACATCAATAAATATATGATCCATAGCAGGTTTGTTCAAAGATTTTGATCAGCAATTTCAGAAAGAATATTCTGTTGCAGTAGCCTAGTTCACCAACGTGTGTGTGTGTGTGTGTGTGTGTGTGTGTGAGAGAGAGAGAGACAGACAAAAAGATTCCATGTGAGAAGTCAATGCACAACCTGCTGACTGAAATTACAAAGATTTAAATTCTTAAAAGATGCCAGATCAGGTGAATCTCCCCAAAACTGTATTTTTATTTTTTTGCCTTTCCCCTTACTAAAATATACTTATTCCACACAGTCCCACAACTTTGTGAAAAAAGGGAAACTCATTGCAAGGGTAAAAAAAAAGTACTCACGTGTACTGTATTGTTAGACAATGTTCATTCTGGAGAATTAGCGTAGGGAAGAATTGCTTTCACCGATACAATATTAACAAATGGCAGCTCTCCTGTGGGGGGGGGTTATGGGTGTGGCATAGCTGGCCTTAGGCATAGGCCAACTAGGTGACCGCCTAGGGTGCCGCTCTAGCAGGGGCACTTTTCCAGTATTTATTTCTTGTAGGTAGACCAGGATGGGGGCACCAGATTGTGTGTGTGTGTGGGGGGGGGGGGCGCCATGGAGCCCTTTTGCCTAGGGCACCAGTTGACCTAAGGCCGCTCCTGTGTGTGTGAGTGTGTGTCTGCAGATTCCAGTTACTATACAACTTTCAAATTCCTGGCTACACTCCTGCTAAGCAGTCAAGAGGTATGAGAGACATAACTCATTCTTCTTACCCCCAGAATCAGGGAGAAATCTAGAACTAACATGCATCTTCTGAAGTAAAGGAAGTCTATAACTCTAATGATTATCAACATTTAATAAGCGTATTCCACATCTGTTTTCACCAAATCACCAGTTTAAGATGTAGCAGAGCAAAAAATTGAGTCAAATTCAGGGACAGATGACATGTATGAAAATTAGGTTTAAACACAGAAAAAAAGGAATAAAAGAAAATGGCACAGAAACATGATTAACTAGTGTATACAACAAATGTGTAAAAACAAGACAGAAAAAGAAAACAAATGAGAGACACTTGCTAATAAATGATACCTATGCAGAAATAAGGTCACAAGAAGAGAGAACTGAAAGACACCATGCACAATGAAAAGGAAATGGCTAGCACAATTTTAGGCAAAACGTAAAAGTGATTATGAGTCATATGTCTCAGCAAGATTACTTTGAAATTTGTGAAAATTCCTGTTTCCAGTTCCATGTTGTTCACTAAAATATCTGTTACTTTTGAAGATAGTGTTGCTGACACCATCTCCAGTTTATTTTGCACTCCCAATAACACATGTTCAAAGCATTGTAACTGTAGAAAGAGATACATTAGCAAAAAGGTATACAACATTTGCTCCCTACAGGCCACCAGAAGAATACACAAAGCATCTACTCTGCTGTAAGCTGCTCTGGTGGAATAGAGGTATAAAGCCTTGACTACAGCCCAGCCAACCTGGGTTTGATTAGTGGCTGGGGAAACTGACAGAAATGCAGGGAGGGATAAGTGTCGCCATCCAAGGGTGGGTGGCTGGTCCTGTGGGTGTCTACAATGACAATCCCTGGTGGAGGCTGGAATGGCATGTGGTAGACATGCCTAAGAGGGGAATTGAAAGGAGACAAGGCTGCATTACTGAGGGGGCAGGGAGGTATGCTGCATACCTCCATTGCACACCCATTCCCCAATGAGACTGCAGGGAAGGGGGAAATGGTTAGGTTACAAGTAGAAAAGACCCCCACAAACAGAAGCTCAGACATGTGAGCTCCCAGTGTCCTCATTCCACACCCACCCCAGAATACTGGATTAAGTTGGGAGGGCAAGGAAGATAGCTGGTAGACCTACTAATCCAGGCATTCTTTAAAGTATTCAATTGTATTTATTACTGCTTGGTAGTAACTTGATTAAAGTGTAGCTGTCATTCTAAGTCTTTTGGATTAAGCACTTGGGCTCAGACCAGTTGTTTTACATTAGGAAGGTTTGTGGCCTGCACTGTCATGGCAGGACAGGTAGCTTACATCCTTCTAAGTTGGGAACTGCTGATTGAGGGCTCAGTGTCTGTTATTCTAAAAGTGTATTAGTTCTGGTTTAAGCACTTGGGCTTCAGGCCAGTTATTTTACATTAAGAAGGTTCGTGGTCTGCACTCTTGTGGGAGGAGAGGCTGGACTCTGCCCTTCTGAGCTGGGAATTTCTGGTTAAAGGCTTATAGTGCCTGCATATTTGAACTGTTTCTTACTGAAATTGGTACACCTTGTTTGCTGTAGCATAGACTAGATCCAGGCCTGCTGAATCTAGCTTTGTTTGTATGCTTGTTTGCTTGTTATTTCCCTGAAATGCTAATTCCACCTAAAACATGGCTTTTCAGCACTTCTGTGGGTCCCTAGTGACATCTGCATTGCTTACTGTACTTATTTCCTTGTTTCACTTGAAAGAAAGTTACTGTTTGTCATTTTTGCATTTAAGTTACCTGTAACACATTGCATTTAAGTCACCTGGCACTTGCTCACTAAAGCAATTATATGTCAGCACTAAAAAATTAAAAGCACTACACGCTCACAAACTCCCCTTGAGTACCTTGTTCCCCATTGGCCCTTTTTTTTCAATTATAAAGGAATTCCCAATACTATTCTAGCATGCCCAAAGGTCAGTTGTCAATCTCCTCTCCGGTCCAGCTGGTGAATCTGGGAATCTTGAGACAATGTTACAACTGCCTCATGTACACAGACATCCCTCTCCTCCTCCCAACAGATTCCAACACATGTGAGAGATGCAACCATATAGCCAAACTGTAGGCTAAGCTCTCTCAACTCAGTACTGGCGAAACCTGTCAGGAGGAGAAGGAAACCACACTCACTACAATTCCAGTCTCACATAGACCTACCATGACAGAAAACCAAACACATAAACACACAAAAACATACTCGGAGACTCTAAATAAAAATCTGCCTAAGCAGCAGAGACCTCCAAAGTAGACACCCAAGCAACCGCTACCCCAAAACAAAACACATGCAACACATAGCTCACAAAACCAGTGTGCCGAACAGTCACAGCCCTTAAGGCTAAACAACACACCTGATACACTTGTAATAGGTGACTCTATCGTCAGGCACACTGACGTCCCGCTCACCAGGCTGAACAAGGAGAAGGTCACGGTGAGCTGCCTGTCAGGTGCTAGGATCCGACACATAACACAAGCACTTAGGTCACTCCAAGGTAAGTACAAATATGACTCAGTCATTGTCCATGCTGGTGTGAATGACCTGAGACGTATCTCCCTGGACTACATGAAAAGAGACATAGAGGAGCTCTCTGAGCATGTGGCCCAGGCCGGTATGACCCTGACCTTGAGTAGCATCGTACCCTCACCAAGAATGATGCCACAATATGAAGACAAGATGATCAATTTCAACAATTGGCTTAAGTATTGGTGTCATTCAAAGGGGATCCAATGCCTGTCAGCCTGGGATGACATGTTCGACAAGCCACGATGCTTCGCTAGGGACAGCTTGCACCTGTCACCCCTGGGCTTTCGGATATTGGCAAAGGCTCTTGCTACCCCCATAGTGCCTTTTTTAGGCAAGGCTCAAAAGACAAACCCACCTCCATAGGTATCACAAGGGATAAGAAACTAAGAGTAATGCTACTCAACGCCAGAAGTCTAAACCTCAAGATGCATGCACTCAAAACTCTCCTTAGCATGGATAACATCGATATCTGTGCAGTAACAGAAACCTGGTTCAAGGCTCCCGAGAGCACCCCAGCACTACCAGGTTATACCTCATACCATGCTTTTCAGCCCCAAAACTTGGACCGAACCAGAAAAGGAGGGGGAGTATCAATATTCGTCAAAGATACTCACACCTCCAGATTGGTGGCACAGCATGAAGCATCAGAGACTATCCATGTGCAACTAACAGTGGGTAAAACTGCCTTCCAGTTTATAGCCTGCTACAGACCACCCTCCCAAACCCAGGAACCCCACTCAGCCTTCCTGAGAACACTGGAAAATATGAAGGTCTCTCCAAGCACCATTATATTGGGCGACTTCAACTACCCAAACATAGACTGGGAGCATTACTCTAGCTCCAACACCCTAGTTCAAAGGTTCCTAGAATTTATAAACTCAAATGCTATGGAACAACTTGTTACCACTCCCACAAGATGGTAAAACATACTGGACCTGATCATCACCAATATGGGGGCTCTATGCTCCAGACCAGAAGTGTATCCCTCACTGGTAAGATCAGACCATAAACTAATCTCACTGGATATTCACATCCCAACCCCACCCCCTGCCCAGAAAACCACAGTGAAAAACTTCTCTAAAGCAAATTTCACACTCCTCAAAACTGAGGTGGAATCCTTCAAAGCCCCCGGACCTGTAGAAAATACGGCTCAGACCACAGAATCCTTTATAAACACATTCTATGAACACCTTCAGGAATGCATGGATCATGCAATCCCAAATAAAACCAAATCCCAATCCACCAAAGGCAGACATCCTGTCTAGTGGACCCCAGCCATAAACAAACTATACAATAGAAGGAGGAAGCTACTACATGATAGAGCAAAATCCCAAAAAGGGAAGGCATCTCTGATCAGTGTTAGCAAAAAACTACGGGCACTCATAAAATCGTCTAAGGCCAGCTTCGAGAGAAAAATTGCACAGGACACAAAGGATAATCACAAGGCTTTCTTTAGTTATGTTAGGAACCTGGGTGGGAATTCCCAGATATGCTCAGAATTAGTCCAAAGTGACAAAAAATACACCAGACCCACAGACATTGCCAACATCCTAGCTGACAGGTTCAGCACAAACTTCTCCCCCACTCCCCCCCACCAAAAGGGCAAATATCTATCCCAGCAGAGTGCTGCCCCTCCTGACATCTCAGATGCTCAGGTAAGAGCCGACCTCTCCAAAGCAAAAAACACAGCATCAATGGGACCAGACAGTGTCCTGGGCTGTGTCCTACATGAACTCCAAGAAGAGCTAAACCCAAACATAAAACTACTGTTCCATCTCAGCCTTACCACAGGATATGTACCCAAAGAGTGGCGTACAGCAACAGTGGTCCCTCTCCACAAAGGTGGTGCCGCAACGGATCCTGGAAACTATCGCCCCATAAGCCTGACTAGCTTGGTCTGCAAAGCTATGGAAAAGATCATCATGGACCTCATAAAAAAGATATTGGGGACCTACAGACACTGGATCCTACCCAGTTCGGCTTTGTTAAGGGCAGATCCTGCCTCTTAAACCTGGTCGATTTCTTTGAAACAGTCACCAAGGCCATTGACGAGGGGAGGGTGGTCCACACAGCCTACCTGGACCTCGCAAAAGCCTTCGATACACTACCCCACTCGGGCATTATAGATACGCTCACCAGCTTAAATATAAACCCCTATGTCACTAGATGGGTTGCAAACTGGCTCAAGGACAGAACCCACATGGTTAGAACTGCTGGAGCCATGTCAGACTCCAAACCAGTTACAAGTGGCGTCCCGCAAGGCTCAGTCCTGGGACCTCTCCTGTTCGGTATATATTTCTCAGAGGTACAGGCCAACACGGAAGGACTATGGCTGACCAAGTTCACAGATGACTGCAAACTGGGCGCTATAATCGACTCTCCAGCCAACACAAGCATCCTCCAAAAGGGCCTCATAGAAACAGACAACTGGTGCCAGAGCCATGGCCTCAAGCTAAATGCCAAAAAGTGTATAGTCATCCCCTTTGGCAAAAACAAAGTTCCCACAAATTACCACATAGGTGATAATCCATTAAGTACTGAAGAAGTAATTAGGGACCTGGGGACCCAAGTTGATAGCAATCTCTCACTTGACAACCACGTGGCCAAAGTGGTTAGAAAAACATTTTATATAGCCTACCTAATCATGAAGGGATTCACATCTAGATCAGGGGAGGTCATTGAGCCTCTTTACTCATCCCTCATCAGGCCCATAATTGAGTACAATGCTCCTTTTGGGATGTACCTTACCAGACACCTGCAGCAACTGGGAAGACCCCAAAAGTACCTCACCAAGAGGATCAAAGGGCTCAAACAGATGCCATATAGTGCCCGGTTAAAGAAACTCCAGCTCTACTCAGTGGCATACCGCCTGCTCAGAGGTGATCTGTGCCTGACGTATAAAGCCATGTCCAACCCGGAATTAATGGACATGCTGCACCTCAGAAAATCCAAATCCCATAGAGCTAAACGCTCGAGAGACTTGAACCTCAGCACTGAAATAAATAGGACATGCTGGAGGGACAGATTCATAACCCAGAGGCTCCCTTCACTCTGGAATAAAATCCCAGTCCAGGTTAGGCAGAGTCCCTCATTGACTCTCTTCAAGAGGAATCTTGATGAGTGGATGGGAGATCATAGGTTTACCCCGGGTATCACTTCTGTGTCACTGTTAGACAGAGGCACAGTATACTAATCTCGAAAAAGGGCATAGCAAAATTAATTTAAAATGGGTGGCGAAAGCCAAACACACTCTGGCTAGGCTTATAAATGCCCTAGGGCAGATAGCCTAGTATGAACCTATGAACCTATGAACCTATGGTGTGGACAGGTGCCAGGGAGACAGGCCAGTAAATATGAAGGACTGGAGGGTGCAAAACAAAAAAAAAATCTACTCTAATGTAACCATTCTAAGTAACTGGCCTAAGATTCAGCTATTCAGATATCCCATTTGAAATAAACATAGCAGACTTGAGCTTGAAAGCTGTTTTATCAGAGTCAGTTTATAAAAGATTTTTAAACCAAGGCATTATTAACACATTTAATATTGTCTATACATACAGCATTTGGAATCTAAACAAACTCACCCCACCCACAAAGCAACATAGACAACAAAGGAATGAAATAAAAGTCATATATGTAAATACATGTAACCTTTGTAATAAAATAGCTGATTGCAAACTTGCATACACCCCCCCCCACACACACACACGCACAAAACTACATACATATATAGTATTAGAAGCATCAGAAGCCTGGTTAAAAAGTATACATAAGCAATAACAAATTAATTAGATATACATAGTTGACAGCACCAAAAAGGACAGGAGGCATTTCTATGCTTATGAAGAATACTACCTGATAATCTGCTCATGAGCATCAAGCCCCAAACTGAAGGCTGGAGACAGCTTAACGGTCACAGTCCAAATGAGAGGGTGAAATAAGAGCAGTCATTGTTTAAGTAAGAGATTGAAAACACTCAAAATTAGTGTTTACCTAAAGCTTGCAAAGTCTCAACAAAATATATACCCTGTCTTGACCTGCATGGAAGACCCTATAATACTGAGATGGTGCTGCTATCAGATGTCTGCGTACCCTGGGCCACCACCACCTCTAAATGAAGGATTCACTGATATTGTTTTTCTGGAAAATTAACATCTAATATAGATCCCAACAAAGTGTGACAAAAGCACATCAGCTGGCGACTTACTAAACTGGTTACTTCCCAGACATCCATTTTATAATCGTATATTTAGCCTGTCATTGCTTAAGTGAGCACCTATTAACAATGAAAACTTGGATTTGTATTCATGCCACCACTTGCAATCCTTGCAATCACAGTACAATGGAAAACATTAAACATTTACAAGTAGATCAAATTAGACAAATGCTTCAACACATAAGCCGCCCAAAAATAAGAAACTCTAAACTTAAGATCACTAGATAATGCAGCGTTCACCTTAGACAATTTTATACTAGACTATATTTGACTTTATTTATTTTGTTTTGTTATCCAGGAAGGTTCATCTGATATTGTAATATACAGTAGATTCAAAGTATGCAATGCAACAAGGCTTCTGATTTAATTTCCAAACAAAATTATCTGATTGAAAGGAAGATAAATGAAATAAAAGTTTCAGCTACAACAGAGATCTGACAGACTCTATAATACAAAAAAAAAAATCTTAAAGACGCCCTGAGTCAAGTACCTGCACTACAAGTTTAGCTATGGATTTTGGTTGCATTTTTGCCCTGTAAGTTTGCCTTGGTAAATCATTGTAACTTCCTGCAATTGTAAGAGGCAAGCATAAGGAACTTAATCATCATAACAATGGAAGTCTTTAAGCAAATGTGTTCATTAATACATTTGAGCCTGTAGTGTCACTGTTGTAGGATTGTGGTCTTTTCTAGAACTGAATTATATTTCATATGCTTAACATACAAGGCCATGTCAAACCCAGAGCTGTTGGACATGCTACACTTAAAGAAATCCCAATCTCTTAGAGCCACATGCTCCAGGGATCTAAACCTTGTCATCACAATAAACAAAACATGCTGGAGGGATAGGTTCCTGACCCAGAGACTCCCCAGACTCTGGAATAGACTGCCCATACATGTCAAGCAGAGTGCCTCTTTGGCCCTCTTCAAAAGGAACCTTGATGACTGGATGGGAGAAAGGAAATTCACCCCAGGGATCATGTCAGTTGCCCTGCTAGACAGGGGTCCAGGGAAGTTAATAGTGTGGGAAGAAATAGCCAGGGAATTGTTATGGCTAGGCTTGTATAGGCCGTAGGGCCGATAACCTAGTACCAACCTATGAACCTATATGGTGCTGCTTACTGCACCTTCTAAATTAATGAGTGGAAGAATTAGAACATGTTGTTACATGAAACACACACACACACACACACACACACACACACACACACACACACACACACACACACACACTTGTATAAATAAAGATTATAACAGACCTGGACTTTCATTAAAACCATAGAAATACTAAAGAAACTAAAAAAATAGAAGCACAGTGATGAAAATAATGTAGATCGTTTAATTAAAAATTATATAAAATCATATGGTTAAAACTTTCTTTTTTAAACAGAAACATCTTTATTAAATTATCATGTATGACATAGGCAATCATACATTTATATAAATGAAAAACATTTTGACATAATTTTAGTTGCAAACATTATACATCACAAACCATATTAACATAATTTTAGTTGCAAACATTATACATCACTTATAATCTATCTAGTCATTCTCAAATATTACATCATAGTTCATTCAAATCCTGCCTTCTTTTAAACCTTGTTCTTCCTCCGCATGTACTCTTCCCACAATTCCCATTATTTCTATGTAATTTGCTCCTACCCTTTTCTAAAGATCCCAATTCAAATTGTTTTATCTCTGTTACTATATTCACTACTTCTAGTACAGGCGGTTTAGACTTTGATTTCCATTTTCTAGTAATTGAGTTCTTTGGCAGCCACCATAATTAGACTCAGGAAGGACTTATTATGTCTTGGCAATTTAGATTCTGTATAATAGTTCAAAAAAAAATTCCTTAGTTACACCAATTTGCTCACCCAGTATCTCTGACAGAGTACTCTGCATAGAATCTTTTAAGTCTGCCAGCTCATTACACTCCCAGAAAATATGTTCCTAATTACCTCTTTCTTCCCCAATCACACCTGCAACATTTTCTGTCTACCTGAGAAAAAAATATTTGGAGTCTACTTGGGGTATAAAAATACCTATGCAAACAGTTGCAAGCAAAACCCTAAATCTTCTAGATTTTGTTGCATATTTAGGAGACATACACATATACCCTCATTGTTTCTTTGTGAATTGCTTATCCAGTCTCTCTTCCAATCCTTTCTAACCTCCTCTGATTCTTGTAGTTTTCATGCAATATTTTATATGCTCTACTAATTATTTCTTTTTTTAACAGCAGCTTCTGTTCTAAATTTTACCACTTTCACTTAATATTCCCCTATTTCTTTCTGTTTGCCTGTACTCTGATATCAGTTCTAAACAGAGAAGGCAATCTATAGCCTGCAGTCCAAACAAATTCTTGGCCTCTTCCCATTCTATTACCTTTCCCTCTCCAATTATTTGCTTCCAATACCTTGATTCTTTTGCCAGTTTTCTCCAATAAATTCCAGCCCTCTCTTGCCTATTGTCTATGTCTATAATTGCAGTCATCCCTATCAGCAAAATCTCCTTTCTCCATGCCTGTGTTGGCTTAGTTCTTAGAATACTTTCTGCTACTTCGTGAATAAAATATTCTGTATGGTTAGTGTTATTCTTCTTAAGGATCTGCATCCAAAATCCCAATCTCTCCTTGTTTCTTGAGCTTCCCCCCATTTCATCATCATCCCTTTCCACATTGAAATATAGGTTTCTGTTTGTGCTATATATAGGAGCCTTAAAGGAAAACTCCACCTTAGAACTAAAAAAATCTATTTTTTTCACCATATCTCTGTTTTCTGAGCTATTTTAACACCTCAAAATCACTCTGACTACTACTTATAGAATTGTAATGTTTTCTACAAAATAGCTATCTATGCTTGACATATCAATGTGATCGCATTTTTCTTCAACCCTTTCACTTTCCCATAATCCATTTCAAGTCTGCTTTATATGAGTCATGCTAGACATAAAGAAATAGTGGTGTATTACCATGCCATTGACATATAATGGGATTAGTGTGTAGGTGGATTGGACACTCTAAATTGGCCCTAGGCGTGAGTGTGTGCATGTGTGTGCCTTCCATGGAAGGTTGGGTGCCGGGCTGATACCTCGACACCATAAAACTCAACTGCCAATCATGAGCGGACAGGTGATCCGCTGTGGTGACCCCTGACTGGGAAAAGGCAAAAGAAGAAGAAGTGTCAGTCATTTCCATCTTATATACTGTCTGTAACAGGACTGCTTCTTTTATTTCTTGAATGGCCCTCATTTGTGTGTGTCTCAGGGCTTGTTTTACATTTTGCTAAGGAATTATTCAGCTGCAACCAAAACAGTGGCTAAGTTGTAGGCCTTTATTCAAAGTATCTTTTTGTAGTCCAAATGTATTGCCAGACCCTTCCCCACACGTTGTTAAATGTGCTGATACTTTACAAAAATAATTTTCTGACTTTTCTTTAAATGTCACAGACATCTCTGATACTGCACTCAAGTCATCTTAAAATGTAAAGTAGTATAAACAGTAAACATTTAAAATTTAAAGCTTTGCATATCAATACTGTGATGCTGCTTATGTAAATTTTTCAACAGAGGTGACAACTGCTTTTGAACCCTTGATTGATCTAATTGCTCTGTTTTGCTATAAAAGGCATGGCTACAATGGCATAAGCTGTAAATCAGTGTAAGTTCTCTTCCTGTCTGCAATAAAGACAATGGAAAATAGTTTCACATCTCTCTGTCTTGTTTACAGCAACCTGAGCTCCTGACATCAGCAGGACTTAGTATCCATATAAGATTGTCGGCAGTACCAGACTACAAATTTCTCTGAGTCTGTGGTATGTCATGCAGGTGTAGACAAATTCTTCTGCAAATTATGTGAGAAGTTAAGATTAAAAAGTGGGTGGTCTTTCCCTTCCTTTCATTAATTCCAAGGCAAAGAAATTAAAGTTTCATTAAGTACAACCAGGCTTTAGGTACCTACACAGTACTGGAATTATATTCCAGGGAGAAAAGCATCCTACGAATTGAGTTAAACTCTAAGAGAAGGTGGAGTTTTTCTTTAACTGTGTAGCTGTGAAATACCCCTTCAAATCAGGTAATCCCAATTTGCCTTGTTCTATTGGAAGAATCATCTTATCCCACTTGACTCTCGTTGTCTTCCACTCCCAGATAAAATCCTTCAGCTCTTTATTAATTGCTATCTATAACTTCTAATCTGGATGATAAAAAATATGCCTGACCTGTATATAAATCTAAAGAGACTAAAACATTTTAACTACATGTATCTTGCTATCCATATCCATATAACATAGCTTCCAATTTCTAAGTTTTTGTATTATTCACATATCCTTAGCTGCCACACCAGAATCCTTTCTAATCCATACTCCTAAGTACTTCATTTGACCAGGTTCTCATAAATATAGATATTACTAAACAAATCATGTGTGGGTACATAATTTACAACTATTGCCTTTGTTTTAGCTTCATTAATTTTGTATCCCAAAAAGATTGAAACTGACTCAAAGTGTTCCACAACACTGAAATGTCCCGTTTTTGGTTTTATCAGGTATAAAATAATATCATCTGCAAATACAGCCACCTTTTCTTACTACCATACTAATTATATCATTGAATTTCTGAGTCCCTTATTTGCTTTGCCAATGGCTCTAAATATAATGCAAATAATAAATGGGAAAGAGGACACCCCTGCCTGGTTCCCCTGCTCAAGCAGAAATTATCAGAGAGGACCTCACCCACTTTAATTTTTACCTCTGATCCCTCATGTATCCTCCTAATCAACATTATAATTTTATCAGAGAATGCAAATGCTTCCATTAACCTGTTGATAAACTCCCTGCTTACTCTGTCAGATGCTTTCTCTGCATCAAGACCCACAAACAATATGGTACTTTCTTACATGCTGCTACCCTCTGGATCATCAGTGTTTGTTAATGTCAAATGTTTACCCCCACCCCTCCACAAACCACATTGATCCATATCTGTCAATTTTGGAATCATGTTTGCCATTCTTTTAGCCATTATAAACATGAACACTTTATAATCATGGTTTAGTATTTAAATATGCCTGTATGAAGCTGGATTTGATGGGTCTTTACCCTGTTTAGTTGTTGCAGCTATCACCGCTTTCTTCCAGGATCTTGGTTCTCCTCCTCCTTTTGAAATACTGCTAAGCAAAAACTTCCATATCTTTGTCATTTTTTTCCGCCTATGTTCCAAACTTTCACAGGAATACCATTTATTCCATGTGACTTCCCTGTGAATTGGTTATACAATACAATTTTATCTCATCTCCTCCTATACTAATTGTTAATAATTGAGGCTCATCTACCTCTAACCTTGGCATATTTAATTCTTCCATAAACATTTCCACTTGTACCTTTTCTTGATTTCCAAATTTCTCTGCTTTATATTGACTTTCATAAAATTTCCAAAATATTTCTAGTACCTCTACAGTATTTCTTGTTATCTTCCTTGTTATAGGCTCTCTAATCTTGGTGACAACCATTTATACTTTCTGTTGCCTGAGTCATTGTGCTAAAAGTTTTTGTGCTCTGGAGTTATTGTAAACAGTAGTCTTTCTAAACTCGTGCATAATATTGAAGGAATCCCTTTTTCTGTTTAGCATTCTGCAATTGCTCCTCTTCTTGTTCTGTGAGACTCCCCCTATTCTGCAATATTTTAAAATTTGTCAGTCTCTTTAAGTAATTATTGTTACTTCTTAAACATATATCTCTTTCTTTTATTTCCACCCTGTTTTCAAACTCCACTTTAATTTTATCCCACAACCTAGCTGTATTTTAAGTAGAAATTTCTGTCTTCTCCAATAACTCCCCAAAAATGTCCACTACCCATTCCTTAAATTTCTCTCTTATCAACAGTGCCAATGTCTCATTTTATTTCATTACCCTGTATTTTTATTTTAGTTATTATTGGAGCATTATCTGAAATAGTTATTGGATGCATATCAAAACTTTCAATTAAATGCACATGTTCCTTTGAAATGTAAGTTCTGCCTAGCCTAGCCCAGTTTTTGTATCTTGGGGAATAATATGTAAATTCACTCTGAACTCCTCCTTTGTTATATTTTCCCTTCTGGGCCACCCAGACACAACTTCACTGCTGCAAATAAAATTCCAGTCCCCACTTATACGTAATATTCCTTGATGAAAGCTAATTATTTCTCCCAGAATTTTCTTAAGCCCCATTATAACAGTTTTAGGTGGAATATAAATACATGCCAGTGTGTAATCCTCCTTCCCTGTCAGGAGCCCCTTAGTACTACAAATCTACCATTATTATCTTTTTATCCTCTCCTGTCACTATTGGAGCTCCTCTTGCAATTAAAATGTGTGCATCTACTCCTTTGTGCCAGGTATTTCACTGAATAACCATTCTGAAAACCTTTCTTTATCAAATTTATATGTTCAGTTCTTTCCAAATGTGTCTCCTGTAGCATAGCTGTTTTACACTCTGTATTTTTAATATAGTTCACTACTCTTTCTTTTTTGTATAGATCTGTGATACTATTAACATTTAAAGATAATATAGAAGCCATCTTTATGTTAAAAAGTTTTTATTCCCGCCTTTCATGTGTAACAGTTAAGTATCTATTTCCAGCATTTTTGTTAAATGCATACACTACTGTTTGGCAGGTTGAACTTTTATACAGTTTCTTGTCACATACATTTGAGTCTATGTCATATGTTACAAAACTTATTGTTTTATTGAAATCCCTCAAAAACTACCCCCAATGCACCCCTAAAACCTAGTAACTTAATACTAACACACAAAACTATACACATATTCAAATACTTGAAATTTTACCCTCCTTCTAGGAACAGTTGTCTCGAACTGACAGCCACACTAACAGACTTGGGGTAATCTAAAAGGGAGGTTATCCATGCTAAGACCCATGGTACAGAGTGCGCTTCTACTAGGTGCTCTCTAGTTGTCTTATCTTTATTGCTCTCTCAGGTTGGGAAAACATTTGAATGCCTTCAGAAACATTATCTTCTAGCCATTGAAAGAAAGGCATATTCTGTTTTGATTGCTCTTTATCAGATTGTCTTAATGGAGACATGAGAACCAGATACACAGCTGCTTCTACAAGTATTTATTTATTTGCTAGAGGAAAGCTTTGTTATATTCAATGTTCTTTTTTATTTATTTGCGTTCTCTTAAAACCTGTTACTAGATCAAGCCAAGAGCCTTAATCCTGTCATTCCCCTATGCAAGAATAAGAAAAAGCACATCATTTTTTCTTGTATCATGCTATTTTTGACCAGATGTTTCTTTTTATATATTGCATTGCCTACATTTCTTAAAACTGAACAAGGAGAAAGAGAAAAGATTGCAAAAATCAGGGGCACCTGTTTTCTTTAGTATCCCCATTAAGCTTGAAAATAACTAAGAAAATTTTATGTTCTAAAATGCAGATTATTTCAGGCACAATAAAAATACTACTGTTAAGAATAACATTTTGTTTTACTTGCAGTTAACTCTCTCCCTCCTCTTCCCCTCTCCTAAGTGTTCTTCCAAACATTACTGACATGAAGTAGGATATATGCTTTAAAGTCCCCTACAGGTTTAACAATGTTAAAAAGTCTAATACATTCAGGTTTTCTTGTTCTGTCATGTTTCACAAATATAATTACTCCTTTGGAATTCTACATTTATTTGTCAGTTTCTGAGTTGCTGGTTTTATTTCTGTTCATCTCTATCTCCAAAATCCAGCCTCTGCTTTATTTCCAGCATACTCTCAGTTCTTCTAGTCAACTCTTGTGCTTTTTTGTGCCTGTCAAGCATTTTCTGTTGAAATATTGGAAAAGGTTTCACTGGCACAGTCTCTCTGTGTTTTTACTACCAGAAGAACAAGAAGCATAATCTCCTTCTGTTTTCCAGCTCACTTTCTGTTGGACAACTTCAGTATTTCCTCTTTAGCATGTTCTGTATAAAAAAATGATTTTGTCCCTTCAGGAAAGAATAGTCTGAAGATAGCTGGGTAGAGCAGTTTGAATCTCATGCCTGCTTCTTGACATTCCCTAATTAGCAGAATAAATTTGCTCCTCTTCAATCTGGTGTACAATGAGTAATCATTCTCCACAAATGTCTCCCACTTTTATTACTTTGTTGCTCTGCAATAGCTTTGTCAGAATCAACTCCTTCTACTGGTAGAATTGCATATTTACCATTAAAGGTCTAGGCTGCATTCCCATGGCCAGGTTTGGAGCATTCAGACAATGTCACCTTGCAATTAACAACTCCTGCTGCAGCATATCAGTCCAATTTTTATTTGTGATTTCATAAAGTTAATACAATCTATTCTTTCTAGCTTCTCTGGTACAGCAAAAAATCTCAGGAATTATCCATGTGCTTTGTCTTTTAATTCTGTTATTTTTTTGAAACATCTCATCTTCAGCAGTCCCAAATTCAGCCAGCCATTTCTTCATTTTGACCTCTGATTTTTGCAGTTTTATCACCTTATCTTAATATCTGTTTAAAGTTTCTTCCATTTTTCCCAGAATTTTGTTATTTGAGTTGATATACTCCACCATTGTTCTGTTTATTTTATTAATCTCTGACTACATTTGACTT
>NC_056727.1:105056039-105061039 GCF_019279795.1 Protopterus annectens | reverse complement strand
TTTCTCCATTTCCACTTTACTGGAAAAAAAAAAATTCTAAGCTTGCTTCCCCCCTTTCCTGTGGCAGGTCAGATACAGATTTGCTGTGTCCAGGAATGTTTGTGAGCTCTTACGCCCCCCCCCCCCCACAATTAACTGGGGTTTAACTATTCCTGGCGCCATAAAGTCTGTTCTTCAAAATTTCCCTTGCAACTAGCCAGCTTTTTAGTTTTAGCACTCATCTGTTTCTTTGATCTCAGCACTTGTTCAGAACTCATTTTAAGCACTAAATAAGTTACAAATTACTACAGCACTCAACCTTCCTCACTTGTCTAGAGGAAAACAGTTTTTAGTACTTAATAAATAAGCACCTATTCAGGCATGTCTAAAGGTCAGCTCCCGGTGTTTTCTCCTGTCTACCTGATGAATCTGGGCATCTTGGGACAATGCAGCAATTGCCTCATGTACACAGACAACCCTCTCCTCATACCACCCAAAACTACGACCTGTGAGAGATGCACTTATATAGCCAAACTGGAAGCAAAGCTCTCTTCACCAATGACTGGCCTAGACAGTCAAGAGGAGAAGGTAAACACTTGCACTGCACCACACTCATCACATAGTCCTTCAAAACCTACACCACCAAAACACACACACAGAACCACAAAACACACACCCACATTCACGGAGTCTCTCAGTAGAAATCTGCCCAAACAACAGAGACCTCCAAAGCAGAAATGCAAGCAACCTCCACCCCCCCAACACAACCCAAATGACACATAGCCCACCTACTCAGTGTGGCACTCAACTACAGCCCATAAGGCATAACGTACCCAACACTCCAGTCATAGGTGACTCTATAGTCAGGCACACTGATGTTCCACTCACCAGGCTAAACAAGGAAAAAGTTACTGTCAGCTGCCTGTCAGTTTTTTTATATATTTGTTTATATTTGCTAAGATTTATATAGGTTATTTCATAGGCTATAAATTGTTATTAAATTTTAAGTTTTGATAGAATTGTTTTTTTTTTTTAATTTTGTCACATGACTTTGGCTGCGGTCATGTGAAGTGATATATATAACCATTATTTTATTCCCCAATCTTTATTTCAGTATTGAGAAAAGGTGAAACCTAGAAAACTTTGCATTCTGGCCATGAAAGTCTTTTATTATCCAATGTGTTGTGTTTCTTTGGACTTTATCAGCTATCTCTCTACTTTCTCTTGCTTATATCTGTCAGGTGCTAGGATCTAATAAATCAGCAGCACTCCCACTCAGGTCACAGTACACAAAATATGACTCTGTCATTGTCTATGTTGGTGTGAATGACACCTCCCCTCCCCCTCCTAGTCTACAAGAAAAGGAGCTCTCTCTCCGATCACCTTGGCCCAGGCCGGTGTGACCCTATCTTGAGTAGCATCCTGCCATCACCCAGAATGATACCACAGTACAAGGACAAAATGATTGACTTTAACAATTGGCTAAGCTTCTGGTGTCATTCTAAGGGAATCCAGTATCTGTCTGCCTGGGATGACATGATCGACAGACCACACTACTTTGCCAGAGATGGCCTGGACCTGTTGCCCTTCGGATTCCAGATACTGGCAAAGGTTCTTGCCACCCCTATAGTGCCTTTTTTAGGCAAGGTTCAAATGACAAATTCACCACCGTAACAGGTACAAGCAAGCAAAATCTGAGGGTAATGCTACTCAATGCTAGAAGTCTAAACCTCAAAATGCACTCACTCGAGGCACTCCTTAAAATGAAGAACACTGACATCTGTGCAGTGACAGAGACCTGGTTCAAAGAGAGCACCCCTGCATTACCAGGCTATAATTCATACCACACTTTTCGGCCACCAAACCCGGACTGAAACACTAAAGGTGGAGGCGTGTCCATATTCATTAAGGATATCCACACCTCCAAGCTAGTTGCTCAGCATAATGCATCCGAGATTATCCAAGTTCAACTAACTCTGGGCAAAATCGCAATCCAGATTGTAGCTTGCTACAGACCCCCCATCATGCCCCAGGATTCCCACTCCTCTTTTCTTGATACACTGGAAAATATTAAGGTACAACCCAACATTCTAATAATGGGTGATTTCAACTACCCTACCATTAACTGGGAAAACTACTCATGTACCAACTCATTTGCTCAACGTTTTCTGGAAATCATCAATTCCAACGCTTTGGATCAAATTATCCACACCCCCACCAGGGGCAGCAATATCCTAGACCTGGTCATCACCAACATGGGTGACCGGTGTTCCACACCAGAGGTCACCTCCTCGTTGGTCAGATCCGACCACAAGCTAATCACCCTAGACATCCACATCCCGCTCCCACCCCCATTAGGAAAACAACCGTAAAAAAATTCTCCAAAGCCAACTTCATGCTTTTTAAGACAGAAGTGGCAAACTTCACGACACCCATGCAGATGGACAATAGAGGTACGACTGCTGAATCCTACACAAATGCACTTTATAAGTACTTACACGAGTGCATGGATCATGCTATCCCTAACAGAACCAAGATGCTATCATCCAAAAAAAGGAAGCCAATCTGGTGGTCTTCTGTCATAAACAAACTCTATAACAGAAGAAAGAAACTGTTGCAAAAAAGAGTAAAATCCCACGACTGGAGGAACTCCCTGGTCAGGCTCAGAAAGAAGCTGAGATTCTATTCTAAAATTCTATATTGGTAAAACAAATAGAAGTCTTGGGGAAAGGATCAGAGACCATCTATACTGTGTGGATAGACATCAGGATTATAGCGCAATAGCTAAGCATATTTTAAATGAGGGGGATAGTCATCAATTTTGTTTTCAAATATTGCACATACAGTATCAAAACGATAGAATGGGTGATGTAGTTAACCTGACAGAACAGGCCGAGCTTAAATGGATACTGAGGCTGGGATCGCATCGAGGTTATGGGTTGAATGAAAGTGTGAGTATTAAACCGGCCCTTAAGGGAAGGAAGTTACGTTGACATATGTATACTTTTGATATTCTTTATTTTTAATATATCTTGTTTGCATTTTTATGCATTTTAATGTTTTTTATAACTGGATTATATTAGAGAAGTTATCTGTGAGCTGTGCTATATGATGATTTTAGTGTTTTTATTCAGTTATACATAAATGTATCTCCTAGATGTTATATGAATTGTTATACAACTTTAAGAAATGTTGACCAATTAGTTTATTAATTGGTTAATTGAATAGAGTATTGTATAAAGTTTGTGCTGATTTTTATTGTGTTGTCTGATGAAGCGAAGGTGAACTTCGCGAAAGCGCTCACGTTTATTCTTGTATTAAACCAGAGTTATTAAGTTCTATCTGCTACGTTATATTTATTGAATTATAGTATACTTTGAACTTGCCACCTGCTACCTTCCAGAGGGTTTGTGTTTCTAAGCTATCGTGGAACTGGTTTGTGTGTTTCGTATTTATCTTAACAAGGGTGTATCGTCATGGAAGGAGCGGGACCAGAACCAGCAAATATTTTGAATACTACTGACTCACATGCTCGAATGAGAAACTTTCTTAAGAATAGTTTAAATCCACTTTTGCAGTCGAATGTGGATGACTCTACACCTATGCCTAATCTTGATAATAATAAAGAGCAAATGGTGAGAACATTAAAAAAGGACATTGAGAACAATGTCTATAGGTTTAAGCGCCTATTATGCCAGAGGTATCACTTAGAGGCAAGTCTACAACATAATGTGATACCCAGAGGTCTTCGGATCCTGAACATGCCGACTTACGGTAACCTCTATCCAGAACTTCTTACAAAATGGCAACAGATAAATCTGGGGGCAAGTAAAGCTTATATACAATTATTACTAGATTTCTTCCAACCTGAAGAATTTATGTTGCGTGACAGTATTATTGAACAACAAAATGATCTAGTAAATGCTATTGGATATGATCAAGTTGACTTGTTCCTGCATGATTTAATAGATAAAGTGCAGAGGTATGAAAGGAATCTCCTTGAAGTTAAGAAAAATAAGTTAATTAGAGACATTAAGGATTTTGCTAATAGCAATGTATTTATTTGGCCAAGAGCAACAAACGAGACACACCATGTTCCACGTGGATCAAATCCGGAAGTGAGCTAAACAACGAGATGCTGGCAGAGAAGGTCGGTTACTGCTGTTGAAGATAGACGGCCTGTACAAGCAGTACGTAACAGTCCGAGGTCTGAAGGGATGGGACAACAGTCTGATAACAACTCTGAACAATCTTCTGGTCACAACTTTAAAGCAGCCTTGGTCCTAAATTCTCCTGAGGGGCCATCATTAGTGTACGCCATGCCAGTAGAATCAGTTGATGAGCTAAACAAACGAATTGGTGAGAAACCGTTGCATCCAAGTTTGGATGTGAGAAGGAAAATCCCTCTTGACAAAGTACAAGTTGGAAATTTCCCTTTAGCTCCTCTCCCAATAAGACAAGGGAGAAAAAGGTCGATAGACATAGAGGACCAAAAAGCACCGAAGAAGAGGGATCACCCTCAGGTCCAACAGGTATGTACTTTAACAAAATTATGGAATGCGACAACTTAGTATGGAACATCTCGAGTTATGAGTTAACTACAAGTGAAATTGAACTGTTGAATAAGGGTGTTAACTTTGTTCCGTCTGTGGAGGTCGATGTTAGTGATAATTTACTAGCAGTTAAGATGTTTGCTAGAAATCTAGCTTTAAAGTTAATGTTTGGAAATGATAATTCCATCGACGTTCAGCCATTCAAACGCAAAAGTAACTATGTACCGCATCTTCCACCCAATGCTGAGCTATTTGTTAAAGCTGTGGAGAAAACTATTTATGAGGGGCACAATAATGTCCATGGAAATTGTTTTGATAATTTGACTGTTAATGAGAGACGGGCATTGAAAAGTTTGAAAAGTAACGACAAAATAGCTATACGACCCGCCGATAAGGGGGGGGTCCTATCATCGTAATGGATAGTTTATACTATTCAAACACCATGACGAAAATGTTATTGAGTGATGC
>NC_056727.1:105043539-105048539 GCF_019279795.1 Protopterus annectens | reverse complement strand
CAGATTTGCTGTATCCAGGACTATTTGTAAGCTTCTGAGCCCCCAAGCCTTTCTGTGTTGGAGGGAAGCCTTCTGGCTTATCAGTGGGAGTGGTAAGCACTAGGTAACCTGTCTACCACATAAGGAGTGGTTCTGGCCCAGAATTTGTAGTTATTGGCCGTTTGGGCGGTCTTCCATCTTTCTCAACTTTCTGATTTGAAGGCCTGCATTTGCACTTGTTTCTGTCCTGTAACTCCTGGGCCCATCTCATTTGCTCACTCAAAAAAAAATGTATCTGCTTTTACTGTATTTGTGTTACTTCCTACTTTATTTTGCTTTTGAGTCATCTTAAAAGTACTCAATTGTATTTATTACTGCTTGGTGTAACTCATTCTAAGCCTTTTAGTTTAAGCACTTGGGCTTCAGACCAGTTGTTTTACATTAGGAAGGTTTGTGGTCTGCACTGTAGTGGCAGGACAGGTAGTTTACATCCTTCTAAGGTGGGAACTGCTGACTGAGGGGTCAGTGTCTGTTATTCTAAAAGTGTATTAATTCTGTTTTAAGCACTTGGGCTTCAGGCCAGTTATTTTACATTAAAAGGGTTTGTGGTCTGCACTCTTGTGGGAGGAGAGGCTGGACTCTGCCCTTCTAGCTGGGAATTTCTGGTTAAAGGCTTATAGTGCCTGCATATTTAAACTGCTTCTTACTGAAATTGGTACACCTTGTTTGCTGTAGCAGAGACTAGATCCAGGCCTGCTGAATCTAGCTTTGTTTGTATAAGTTGAGCACTAATCCAGGCATTCTTTAAAGTATTCAATTGTATTTATTACTGCTTGGTAGTAACTTGATTAAAGTGTAGCTATCATTCTAAGTCTTTTGGATTAAGCACTTGGGCTTCAGACCAGTTGTTTTACATTAGGAAGGTTTGTGGCCTGCACTGTGGTGGCAGGACAGGTAGCTTACATCCTTCTAAGTTGGGAACTGCTGATTGAGGGCTCAGTGTCTGTTATTCTAAAAGTGTATTAATTCTGGTTTAAGCACTTGGGCTTCAGGCCAGTTGTTTTACATTAAGAAGGTTTGTGGTCTGCACTGTAATGGCAGAAGAGGTAGCTTACATCCTTCTAAGTTGGGAACTGCTGATTGAGGGCTCAGTGTCTGTTATTCTAAAAGTGTATTAATTCTGGTTTAAGCAATTGGGCTTCAGGCCAGTTATTTTACATTAAAAGGGTTTGTGGTCTGCACTCTTGTGGGAGGAGAAGCTGGACTCTGCCCTTTTGAGCTGGGAATTTCTGGTTAAAGGCTTATAGTGCCTGCATATTTTAACTGCTTCTTACTGAAATTGGTATACCTTGTTTGCTGTAGCATAGACTAGATTCAGGCCTGCTGAATCTAGCTTTGTTTGTATAACTTGAGCACTAATCCAGGCATTCTTTAAAGTATTCAATTGTATTTATTACTGCTTGGTAGTAACTTGATTAAAGTGTAGCTATCAATCTAAGTCTTTCAGATTAAGCACTTGGGCTTCAGACCAGTTGTTTTACATTAGGAAGGTTTGTGGCCTGCACTGTGGTGGCAGGACAGGTAGCTTACATCCTTCTAAGTTGTGAACTGCTGATTGAGGGCTCAGTGTATGTTATTCTAAAAGTGTATTAGTTCTGGTTTAAGCACTTGGGCTTCAGGCCAGTTATTTTACATTAAGAAGGTTCGTGGTCTGCACTCTTGTGGGAGGAGAGGCTGGACTCTGCCCTTCTGAGCTGGGCATTTCTGGTTAAAGGCTTATAGTGCCTGAATATTTGAACTGTTTCTTACTGAAATTGGTACACCTTGTTTGCTGTTGCATAGACTAGATCCAGGCCTGCTGAATCTAGCTTTGTTTGTATGCTTGTTGTTTGTTTGCTTGTTATTTCCCTGAAACACTAATTCCACCTAAAACGTGGCTTTTCAGCACTTGTGTGAATCCCTAGTGATATCTGCATTGCTTACTGTACTTATTTCCTTGTTTCACTTGAAAGAAAGTTACTGTTTGTCGTTTTTGCATTTAAGTTACCTGTAACACATTGCATTTAAGTAACCTGGCACTTGCTCACTAAAGCAATTATATAAGTCAGCACTAAAATATTAAAAGCACTACACCCTTACAAACTCCCCTTGAGTACCTCGTTCCCCATTGGCCCTTTTTTTTCAATTATAAAGGAATTCCCAATACTATTCCAGCATGTCCAAAGGTCAGTTGTCAATCTCCTCTCCAGTCCAACTGGTGAATCTGGGAATCTTGAGGCAATGTTACAACTGCCTCATGTACATAGACAACCTTCTCCTCCTCCCAACAAATTCCAACACATGTGAGAGATGCAACCATATAGCCATACTGGAGGCTAAGCTCTCTCAACTCAGTACTGGCAAAACCAGTCAGGAGGAGAAGGAAACCACACTCACTACAATTCCAGTCTCACATTGACCTACCCGACAGCAAACCAAACACATAAACACACAAAAACATACTTGGAGGCTCTAAATAAAAATCTGCCTAAGCAGCAGAGACCTCCAAAGCAGACACCCAAGCAACCGCTACCCCAAAACAAAACACGTGCAACACATAGCTCACAAAGCCAGTGTGCCAAACAGTCACAGCCCTTAAGGCTAAACAACACACCAGATACACTTGTAATAGGTGACTCTATCGTCAGGCACACTGACGTCCCGCTCACCAGGCTGAACAAGGAGAAGGTCACGGTGAGCTGCCTGTCGGGCGCTGGGATCCGCCACATAACACAAGCACTCAGGTCACTCCAAGGCAAGTACAAATATGACTCAGTCATTGTCCATGTTGGTGTGAATGACCTGAGACGTACCTCCCTGGACTACATGAAAAGAGACATAGAAAAGCTCTCTGAGCATGTAGCCCAGGCTGGTATGACCCTGACCTTGAGTAGCATCTTACCCTCACCAAGAATGATGCAACAATATGAAGACAAGATGATCAATTTCAACAATTGGCTTAAGTATTGGTGTCATTCAAAGGGGATCCAATGCCTGTCAGCCTGGGATGACATGCTCGACAAACCATGATGCTTCGCTAGGGACGGCTTGCACCTGTCACTCCTGGGCTTTCGGATATTGGCAAAGCCTCTTGCTACCCCCATAGTGCCTTTTTTAGGCAAGGCTCAAAAGACAAACCCACCTCCATAGGTATCACAAGGGATAAGAAACTAAGAGTAATGCTACTCAACGCCAGAAGTCTAAACCTCAAGATGCATGCACTCGAAACTCTCCTTAGCATGGAGAACATCGATATCTGTGCAGTAACAGAAACCTGGTTCAAGGCTCCCGAGAGCACCCCAGCACTATCAGGTTATACCTCATTCCATGCTTTTCGGCCCCAAAAATTGGACCGAACCACAAAAGGAGGGGGAGTATCAATATTCGTCAAAGATACCCACACCTCCAGGTTGGTGGCACAGCACGAAGCATCAGAGACTATCCATGTGCAACTAACAGTGGGTAAAACTGCCTTCCAGTTTATAGCCTGCTACAGACCACCCTCCCAAACCCAGGAACCCCACTCGGCCTTCCTGAGAACACTGGAAAATATGAAGGTCTCTTCAAACACCATTATATTGGGTGACTTTAACTACCCAAACATAGACTGGGAGCATTACTCTAGCTCCAACACCCTAGCCCAAAGGTTCTTAGAATTTATAAACTCAAATGCTATGGAACAACTTGTTACCACTCCCACAAGAGGGGAAAACATACTGGACCTGATCATCACCAACATGGGGACTCTATGCTCCAGACCAGAAGTGTATCCCTCACTAGTAAGATCAGACCATAAACTAATCTCACTGGATATTCACATCCCGACTCCACCCCCTGCCCTGAAAACCACAGTGAAAAACTTCTCTAAAGCAAATTTCACACTCGTCAAAACCGAGGTGGAATCCTTCAAAGCCCCCGGGCCTGTGGAAAATAGGTCCCAGACCACAGAATCCTTTATAAATGCATTCTATGAACACCTTCAGGAATGCATGGATCATGCAATCCCAAATAAAATCAAGACCCAATCCTCCAAAGGCAGACGTACTGTCTGGTGGACCCCAGCCATAAACAAATTATACAATAGAAGGAGGAAGCTACTACATGATAGAGCAAAATCCCAAATAAGGAAGGCATCTCTGATCAGTATTAGTAAAAAACTACGGGCACTCATAAAATCATCTAAGGCCAGCTTCGAGAGAAAAATTGCACAGGACACTAAGGATGATCACAAGGCTTTCTTTAGTTATGTTAGGAACCTGGGTGGGAATTCCCAGATATGCACAGAATTAGTCCAAAATGACAAAAAATACACCGAACCCACAGACATTGCCAACATCCTAGCTGACAGTTTCAGTGCAAACCCCCCCCTCCCCACCAAAAGGGCAAATATTTATCCCAGCAGAGTGCTGCCCCCCTGACATCTCAGATGCTCAGGTAACAGCTGCCCTCTCCAAAGCAAAAAACACAGCATCAATGGGACCAGACGGTGTCCTGGGCTGCGTCCTACATGAACTCACAGAAGAGCTAAACCCAAACATAAAACTACTGTTCAATCTCAGCCTTACTACAGGATATGTACCCAAAGAGTGGCGTACAGCAACAGTGGTCCCTGTCCACAAAGGTGGTGCCTCAATGGATCCTGGAAACTATCGCCCCATAAGCCTGACTAGCTTGGTCTGCAAAGCTATGGAAAGGATCATCATGGACCTCATAAATAAAGATATTGGGGACCTACAGACACTGGATCCTACCCAGTTCGGCTTTGTTAAGGGCAGATCCTGCCTCTTAAACCTGGTTGATTTCTTTGAAACAGTCACCAAGGCCATTGACGAGGGGAAGGTGGTCCACACAGCCTACCTGGACCTCACAAAAGCCTTCGATACAATACCCCACTTGGGCATTACAGATAAGCTCACCAGCTTAAATATAAACCCCTATGTCACTAGATGGGTTGCAAACTGGCTGAAGGACAGAACCCACAT
>NC_056727.1:104941039-105036039 GCF_019279795.1 Protopterus annectens | reverse complement strand
CTGAAATCTCAGTGTGTTTTTCAGTATTATCCCAGTATGTGGCTCTGAAATCTCAGTGTGTTTTTCAGTATTATCCCAGTATGTGGCTCTGAAATCTCAGTGTGTTTTCAGTATTATCCCAGTATGTGGCTCTGAAATCTCAGTGTGTTTTTCAGTATTATCCCAGTATGTGGCTCTGAAATCTCAGTGTGTTTTCAGCATTATCCCAGTATGTGGCTCTGAAATCTCAGTGTGTTTTTCAGTATTATCCCAGTATGTGGCTCTGAAATCTCAGTGTGTTTTTCAGTATTATCCCAGTATGTGGCTCTGAAATCTCAGTGTGTTTTTCAGTATTATCCCAGTATGTGGCTCTGAAATCTCAGTGTGTTTTTCAGTATTATCCCAGTATGTGGCTCTGAAATCTCAGTGTGTTTTTCAGTATTATCCCAGTATGTGGCTCTGAAATCTCAGTGTGTTTTCAGTATTATCCCAGTATGTGGCTCTGAAATCTGAGTGTGTTTTTCAGCATTATCCTAGTATGTGGCTCTGAAATCTCAGTGTGTTTTTCAGTATTATCCCAGTATGTGGCTCTGAAATCTGAGTGTGTTTTTCAGTATTATCCCAGTATGTGGCTCTGAAATCTCAGTGTGTTTTTCAGTATTATCCCAGTATGTGGCTCTGAAATCTCAGTGTGTTTTTCAGTATTATCCCAGTATGTGGCTCTGAAATCTCAGTGTGCTTTTCAGTATTATCCCAGTATGTGGCTCTGAAATCTCAGTGTGTTTTTCAGTATTATCTCAGTATGTGGCTCTGAAATCTCAGTGTGTTTTTCAGTATTATCCCAGTATGTGGCTCTGAAATCTCAGTGTGTTTTTCAGTATTATCCCAGTATGTGGCTCTGAAATCTCAGTGTGTTTTTCAGTATTATCCCAGTATGTGGCTCTGAAATCTGAGTGTGTTTTTCAGCATTATCCTAGTATGTGGCTCTGAAATCTCAGTGTGTTTTTCAGTATTATCCCAGTATGTGGCTCTGAAATCTGAGTGTGTTTTTCAGTATTATCCCAGTATGTGGCTCTGAAATCTCAGTGTGTTTTTCAGTATTATCCCAGTATGTGGCTCTGAAATCTCAGTGTGTTTTTCAGTATTATCCCAGTATGTGGCTCTGAAATCTCAGTGTGCTTTCAGTATTATCCCAGTATGTGGCTCTAAAATCTCAGTGTGTTTTTCAGTATTATCCCAGTATGTGGCTCTGAAATCTCAGTGTGTTTTTCAGTATTATCCCAGTATGTGGCTCTGAAATCTCAGTGTGTTTTTCAGTATTATCCCAGTATGTGGCTCTGAAATCTCAGTGTGTTTTCAGTATTATCCCAGTATGTGGCTCTGAAATCTCAGTGTGTTTTTCAGTATTATCCCAGTATGTGGCTCTGAAATCTCAGTGTGTTTTTCAGTATTATCCCAGTATGTGGCTCTGAAATCTCAGTGTGTTTTTCAGTATTATCCCAGTATGTGGCTCTGAAATCTCAGTGTGTTTTTCAGTATTATCCCAGTATGTGGCTCTGAAATCTCAGTGTGTTTTCAGTATTATCCCAGTATGTGGCTCTGAAATCTCAGTGTTTTTCAGTATTATCCCAGTATGTGGCTCTGAAATCTCAGTGTGATTTTCAGTATTATCCCAGTATGTGGCTCTGAAATCTCAGTGTGTTTTTTGCCTTTACACTCAAACACAAATAATTATATGACCCAAGCTTGATGACTATGAATTGTGACCAACTTTCAGCTCTCATTACTTGCATCTCATTATACATACAGACTGCACTTCTTCATTTGCAAGCTGTTATACGTTCTTTTCTTACCCTTCTTTCCATGCAATTTTGCTCATTTCTATTTAGTGCTACTGAGCTCCGTACCTCTCAAATGTCCAGATTTTCAAAGAATGTCCAGATTTTTGCCTCATATTTTTAGTCTTTTCCTTGTAAAATTTGTGGTTTTCTGGCAAATCACTGTGATGATCTCGAAAGAATTGATAAGACTGTAGTATACTGGTATTAACTAAAAACAACTGAAATGTTGATTACCCAAACTTGTGCTTAACAGGTGCCAGTCTCTCCTTTGTGGGCCAAGTGTTTTTCTACTCTCACAGTAAAGTTAGCACACTCTGTAGTTTGGTTAAGGATGTTAACAATAACCGAATACTGTCTCCGGTAACAGTGCTGATAAACAAGAACAGTCTGTAGAAATTCTGGAAGGCTGGATAACAGTAACAATGCTGATAAATATATCCAACGTTTCTGCAGGTATATTCTGATTCTACTAAATTATATTAACTGAAACAGTCTTTTCCTCCTGAATAGTATGAATATTTGACCTGGTTTCTAAACTCAGGCTTGATTACCTGCACTGCAGTCCAAAAGCTAACTTCCTTTCTGGAATGCTGGATTTTTATTTTATTTTATTTATTTATTTATTTAACATTTGTTGACCAGGAAAGTCCAACTAGGTTCCACAGAGCCTGTTTTCAGCAGAGGCCCAGGGAGAAATGCTCCAGATGCATGTCTTTGGAATGTGGGAGGAAACCCACACGAACACAGGGAGAACATGCAAACTCCACACAAAAGGCACCCCAGCCAAGAATCGAACTGGAGAACCTCTTGCTGTGAGGCAACAATGTTAACCACTGCACCACTGTGCTGCCCATATATTTGGGTGTGGATATTTAATCTTTTCTGTATGTCATGTCAGTCTGAACTAGCTAACTTCCTGGCTTCACTGACTGTGTCTGAAGTATATTCTCATAACACCAAAAACCCTGTAATGTTTTACATGCCTCTAGGATTCCATTGTAAGTACATCTTTCCCTTGAGAAAGGAGCATTCTGTATTTCTGCATATCTCATGCTTTATATTTCCTTTGTTATGAATTGTCTTTACCTGCAACTAAATGCATACATGAAAACACAAGTCTGATTCTATATTTTCAGGCCTATTATTTTACCTTAATGTGCTATAGTAAATTAACTAAGAATACCCTCATTCTAACAGACCTGAGGACTGAAGTCACTAAATAATGGCATACATTTGAGTTTTAGACCACACCCTTCAGAAAATGAATGTTAAGACAAATCCAGTTATTCTATCAATTTTCTGAGTTTATAAGAGTAATATTTAAAACCTGTCCCTATTTTTGGGTCTTTGTCCCCCATTTTTGTAACAATTTGTCCAGATTTCTTGCATTAACAGGTTGAGAGGTATGCTGAGCTCTGTGAAACTCTAGCTAGCTGCACAGGTCAAAATGACATGGAAAACCTTAAGGTTTATTTTAAAAGAAGGGGGCTGGTTCACTGACCCTGATCACAAGACCTATTTTATTAATTACGACTATTTTTCATATAACTGTCTTGCAGGTTGTATAAAATGAATGGCTTTGTTGGTGTTTGCCACAGTGTGAAGAAGTTCATGTGGCGCACAAAAGTGCTTACTGTGATATTTTGTTATTATGTGTTTATTATTTTATTAAAATGGAACTACAGCTGCATTGTTTATTTTGTACATTATTATAGTTATAATGTTTGAACCAGTGTTTTTCTTGGTCAGGTCTTGTTTTTACATATTTGGATTTTATGGATGGACCTAAAGCTTTGCAGAACTAGTCAGACAGTATAATATTTTGGTTGTTCCTTCGTGCCTCACTCTGAAACACCTGCAGATTATTTTTTTTCTAAACAACTGAGGGTTGAATTTTTCATCTTCTGATGAAAATGCTCCTGTATCTAATCAGCAAATCAAGATGAGCAATATGAATATATATAATATTTCACAAGGAATTTTAGAACCTCAGATGAACCCATTTGGCGAGTTGAGCAGTACGACACTGTAATGGCTCCCCTGCATGAATACTTTTAGACGTTAGAAAAAGACTTGCTTAATATCAAAAGGCTGCAGTGGGATCATTTAGTTTTTGAACAGACTATATTGGCTAAAAGGCTGCTGAGAGGATTTAGAGTTCTAAGGCTTCCTATAGATATCAGTTATCCCACTCAATCCATTAATAACTGGAAAACCCTGAATTTAAAAACAGGGCTTATGTACATGGAAATGCTAACTGACTTTAACAAAAATTAAAATGTTGGAAGATAAAGTTAATAAGTTGTACACTGACTTAAAAATTAAAACATTGGCTTCAAACATTGAATCCAAACTGGAAGCAATTCAAAGTAAAACATTGGAAGGACATAACACTCAGAAAGCAAGAAAGTTGGCAAAATTCGAGAGGATTTGGCCAGTTATGCAGAAGACACGGAGTATTGGGATATTTCTCACTTTGCAGAGCAGAATAAAACCATGATAATGGAAAGAATAACTTGAGAACAGAAAGAACAGGCAGAGAATGAGGCTTTTTTTTTTTGAAACTCCAAGGGTAAAACACAGAATTCCATGCATTTAGGGCAACAAATGGGAAAAGGATGGCAGTCATAACAACACATTTCATGTCAGTTTCAGGATGGAAATGCAATGGAGTATCAAAATCCTTCAGGGAGGAACATACAGTGTGTGTCCCAGGAAGGGGAGATAGTCAAAGGACACAGAAGGAAGTAGCAGCACATCCATCCAAGCCAGAGAGAGATGCATGGCAAAGTAGTGAGAGGCAGCCATGTCAGAACAAGAGAAAGTAACAACAAGAGATAATGACCAGCACGTCTGATATGTTTTCATTGATCAGGGAATATGCATCAGCTGCTGATCCTTCAAAGCCTTTCAGGATTATAAATTTATTGAGTCACACTCTGTTCGTATGGGAAGCTAGGGTTTTAAGTAAAGGCTTCTAGTTTGTACCATCATGGAGGAGCGAGGTGTAGTCTGAATTTTTTGAGGGAATTTGCAAATTGAACTTGAAATTGTAGCAGCATCAGCAAGGTAAGACATCATCTGATGGGGCAGTTATGTCTTTTAAGAAATTAAGTCTTTTAAACTCCTTTAGTTCCGGAGCTGTCAGCCTTCTTGCATGTTTCTGAAGGAGACATTAGGCAGCTTTTATCTGCACCTCAGAGCAACAGATACTATAATGTCTCAAAGGAAGAACATTTAGCCCTGGGAAGTTGAGAAGGAAAAAAAGCATTAAAATATTGAAGGTTGACAAAAGGGATGGTTAGTATTTTTGGATGTCAGGTGGTGTGCTGGTAAAATGTTCAATCTTTTGAACAATAAAGATGACTATGGTGAGGTGAGGATGTATGATTTCAAGAAAGCATTTCAGTAAACTAATGCCTTTATTAAAAACTGGATCCTTGAGAGTCTAATTGATGAGAACGCAGGTCTTACTGTTGAAAATGCTCATGTGTCCTATATTTTTGGGCTCCTGAAGGTGCATAGCCTCAAGCAAGGGGGCTTAGATGGAGAAATAGAAGTGTGTGTTGAGCAGTTCTTTAATCTGGTAGTCAGCAAACCGATGCCTACATCAAAGATTCATTTGATTTTATACAAAAGATAAAACATATGACTGAGAGATTCAGACCTCTTGGTAACTGTGGATGTAAAGTTGTTATACTCCATAAACCCTAAAGATGAGGAGTTGGAAATGGTATAAGAAGTCTAACCTATGAGTGTCAGAGGTGCACCTATTTAAAGAAATATTAGATGTAGTACTGTCATGTAATTTTGTGTCTTTTAAAGATAAAATTTGTAGACACAAGACTGGAGTAGTTATGGGACCAGCTATAGCCCCAATTATACCAATTTATATATGTCAGTTTGGGAAGAATAGACTATTTTTAATGGTTCCTAAAAGAATATATTACATTTTATAAATGCTTTGATGACTTTTGTTTACTGTGTTAAATCAGGTTTACAAGTCTATGAAATTCACTATGAATTTTGATCAATCTGTTTTTTTTTTTTGTTTTGTTTTTTAGCTTTACTTTTAGGGAAAAGGGAGAAGTTCTACAGATTCCTATAACTAGGAAAGCTGTATCTAGTAGTGGTTACCTGTCCTAAAGCAGTGTGCACCCTACTGGGTAAACAAAAATTTAGTAAAAGGTCAGTTTATAAGAAGCAGTAGATTAACAGAAAATTAAGGAGATCATTTATGTGAGGTAAGCAACCTGAAGAAGCAACTCCTTGACAAGGGTGACTCCAACAACCTTGTAGATTCAGAATATGAAAAGGTTTTAGAGGTGAAAAAGGAAAAATGCAAACCTTGCATTTTAGATGATGAATGGTCTGCTACTAACTAAAGTGATTCTGGAGAAGAACAATATTTATTCATGAAGTTAGACAACTCCATTTACTTTGAAAATATTAAACATGTTATAAATAATTTGTGACTTTTAGAATATTTTTCCTGGGACAGCTAAAATCCTGATGGAGATTCCCAGATATTTCTTTGAGAGGCAGAACCTTAAAAGAAATATTACAAAATGGTAAGGGTGAAATGAAAATTGGTAACTCTAATTAATGTCAATATCTTATGGTGGGCAAGTCAGAAATACTGTTAAAGGCTAAATTTATACAGAACACCTAAAGTATTCACTTATAAAGCCAGAGCTGTGATTAATGTTGCTTGCTGTGCACGGTGTAATACACTCTATATAGGCATAACATGCAGATGTCTCTCTTAGAGAATTTATGAGCACATGTGTGCCATTAGGAATCAGGATGCTACTAGTGCACTTTCTAGGCGCATGTCATGGATTGCACACGCAATGATTTTAAATTTGTCATTTTGGAAGAGGCTTTTTCTCCTTATGGCAAAGAAGCTATAGATGAACTGTTAGATTGCAAAGAGTATGTGTGGTAAGAAAAACTAAATGTTTGCCAAGCACCAGCTCGCAATGACATGGAAAACTTTAAGCTTCATTTAAAAGAAAGAGGTTGGCTCACTGATCCTAATCATATGACATATTTTGTTCACATGACTGCCTTGGAACTTGTATAAAATGAAGCCGTGTTTTTTAACAACTTTATTGAATTATCACTTAAGACACAGGCAAGTTCACATTTATATAAAAGAAAACAAACCATATTAACATATTTCTAGTTAGAAACATTATACATCATATATTTTTTTATATAACTGTTATCAATCCAACATTACATAAATTGCTCAATTCCTGTCTTCCCTTAAATCTCACTCCTCCTCCTTGAAAACATTATTCTACATGTATTTTCTCCCACAATTTCCATTTTTCCTATGTAGTTTGCTCCTACCCTTTTCTAAAGATCTCACATCCAGTTCTTTTATCTCTGTTACAACATTCAATACTTCAAATACAGTTAGTTTAGACTTTAATTTCCATTTTCTAGTAATTGTTTTTTTGGCAGCGACCAGAATTAAACTTAGCAAGACCTTACTATATCTAAGCAATTCAGATCTTGTATCCCAGCTCAAAAACTAATTTCCTTAGTTATGCCCATTTACTAACCCAATATTTCTGACAGAGTACTCTCTAGGGATTTTCTGAAGTCTGCCAACTCATTACACTCCCAAAACATATGTTCCCAGTTACCTCTTTCTTCCCCTATCATACCTCCAACATTTGCTATCTACCTGAGGAAAAATTATTTGGAGTCTGCTTGGGGTATAAAAATATCTATGCAAACACTTTCAAGCACAAATCCTAAATCTTTTAGACTTTGTTGCACACTTGGGAGCCACACATATGCCTTCCCAATGTTTCTTTGTGAATTGTTTATCCAGTCTCTCTTCCCAATCCTTTCTAACTTCACCTGATTGATTCCTATAGTTATAATGCAATATTTTATATGCTCTGATATTCTGCTCATTATCCATTTTTTAACAACAGCTTCTGTTCTAGATTCAACTAATAACTCTGTCAGAGCAGGTCTTTCACTTAGGATTCCCCTATCCCTTTCTCTTTGCCTGTACTCTCATATCAGTTCCTAATAGGGAGGGCGGTCTCTAGCCTGCACTCCAAATGTCTTCTTGGTCTCTTCCCATGCTATTAGCTATCTCTCTCTAGTTATTTGCTCCCAATACTTTGGCTTCTTTGCCAGTTTTCCCCACCAAATTCCATCCCCATTTGCCTGTTCTCTGTACCCATAATTATGGCCATCCTTATCAGCAGTATCATAAATGAAAGTGTTTGTTAATGTTTCTCACAGTCTCAAGAAATCCACTTGGATGACAAAAGAAATTCCTGTGGTATTTTATTTTTATAGTTATTATTTGATTAAAGTGGAGCTACAGTTTGCAATATGTGGATAGCTGCACATTTATTAACTTGAATGCAAGGCCATGATGTGTACTCTGCAAACTGGTTATGAATACTGGGCACTGGCAAATGAAAACTGCACTGAAGTTCAAATCTAGGAAAATCTTCACCTGAAAAAATCACTAAAAATATGTTTCAAGCTGTATCATATTGCAATAAAAGAACTTGGCATGGCAAAAGATGATACCCTACCTCACCAGCATAATAAAGCTTTGGTTTACAAGGCTGTGGAACTAGCAGCATTTATCACAGTGTTGAGTCTTATCACAATGTTTGAAATAACAATGACTTAGCTTGATTGCTTAACTTCCAAATTCTGAAATAAATCATGACATTGTGACTCTGATGGACGGACGGAATGATCAGAGTTCTGGCTTGACACTAACTATTAAATGTTAAAATATTTCAAGATTTCCTTTTTCCAGTCTCCAGGCTTTAACAGATATGGCCCCATTTTGACTTATGCAATAACAGTTAAGGGAGCATTTAATTGATTATGTGAAGAAAGGAAAGCTGGAGCCTCTCAACTACCATTCTCACTGTATTATTTTTAACATTCACAAAGAACTTAATTTTTATGTATGCATATCTTTCCTTATTTATTTGCTAACCAAGCAATTATATTAATCAGAATGAACTTTTCAGTCGTCGTCCAAGTTCAGTAAACACACACACACACACGCACACACACACACACACACACACACACACACACACACACACACACACACACACACACACACACACACACACACACACACACACACACACACACACACACACACACACACACACAATGAGAACTACACCAGCAAAGTACATTTTTAAAATATAAATAACACGCTTCACTGCACCAGTAAACAATCCTACAGCTGGGTGCAGCCATGCTGATATTCTTTATTATATAGCATTCTTTCAAGTTATTGAGATAATTAAATATATTATTGATGATAAACTTGTTGATGGCATAGCAAGAGAAGTATGATTTAGATAAGAGAAGGGTCTGAATAACTGGTCAAAGTGAGTCCAGTCTAGTAGCTATGTGGGCAAAAATTACTTATAAACCAAAAAGTTGTTGCTCCTAACAACACAGAACTGATACTTTCAAACAGCACAGTAGAAAAAACTCAGTATTTCTGCACAATGCCCCTTGGGATAGTTAGTGATGGGCATGATTTACATATATGTACATTTGTATATTCACAACAAATTACTGATCTCAGAGCAATCCTTTAAATGCCAAACAAAGTAAATGAAAAAATGAGCAGGCAACAGATTCTTCAACACTTTATTCTTGTAAGCGCTTTCACTGACACCAGTGTATTAGCTTCTTCAGACTAAATAAAACAACTTGCTCCCAGTCTCCCAATTTAAAACTTCTTCAAAAAGTTCAAAGCCAATGAACTGATATCCACAAAAATGATGTCATCATATACATTCAAAATTATTAACTTGAATGCAAGGCCATGATGTGTACTCTGCAAACTGCCTATTTTTAAAGTTTAAAGTGCTATCTGCTATAAAAAGCATTCCCATTATGGGAAGGAAAGAAAAAAACTTTTACAGACATTATTTAAAATCAAAAATGGCAATGTATGTCCATTTACTGCAAGCCCACATACTCTAATTCATTCCTACATTTTACTAGCTGCCACCCACTGCACCAAAAAAAAGCAGTAGTAAAAGGACAAGCAGTGAGGGCAGCCAGAATGGTTTCAGACTATGGTGATTTTATTTTAGAATGCGAACTACTAAAAACTATGTTCTGTAAGAGAAGCTACCCAAATGCCTTTATTGAATTCATTTTTGAGGAAGTTATTGGGAAAAGAGTCTCGGGCTATTTTAGACCCTTGTTACGTAAAGGCTATGACATGAGTTTCATAGTAGAACAGAGTGAATTGTCCCTTAGTACTAGAAGCATTCAGGCTCCTAGCCAACCTATTTGATTTTTAACCACCTTCTCAATAGATGCTTGTGTCATTAGTGAGATTATTAACAAAAATTGGATTTTCATTTCGGATGATACCCAACTTAGAAATTCCTTAAGTTCAACTCCACAGTTGACTTTTAGACAGGGTTCGAACCTGAAATGTTTAGTTGAAAGGTCCTCCAGAACTTTTAGAAGGAAGTTGGGCATGAATAATTGTGGCAGATGCCATCAATGTAGGCACATAAAAATAACAAATAAAGTAAAAATCAGAGACAGAGAATACCACATTTATGGTAGATATAACTGTGATTCTCGGAGGGTAGTCTATGTAGCTACCTGCGACCAATGTGAGGCATTTTACTTAGGAAAAGCTGAGAGGAAGATAAAATCAAGGATTTATGAACATCAGTATAGCATTACTAATAAAATAAACACTAATGCTTTAGCTAGACACAGCTCAGTTTTTCCTGACCACTGTTTTACATTTGTGGTATTACAACAAATGGAGATTAAACAGAGAGGTGGACCTTGGGAACTCAATTTGGAAGAAGCAGAACTAGAATGGCAAGTAAGAACAACAGTGCACTTTTTCCCTGGATTGAATAAGGCCCTATCTATTAAATGTTTATTAAAACTGCAGGCCCTCACTAGGTAGTAATGTTCTGTAATATGCATACAAATACTATGGTCCCCTGATGACATCTTCTGTCTCGACAAGTTTGTGTTGTGCATTCATAAAACATGCTTGATTTTTGGACTTTGGTGGTTTTTGGGTATAATAATAATCAAACTTCTTTCAGGATTTTATCTATTTAATAGAATGCATAAACATGTGGTAGACTTTAGAAATAACATAGAGCTGAGTATATGATTTTATGCTATTTACATGCGATAAAAATAGATTTTATATGTGTTTTAGTTTTACGAATAAGACACATAACCTGTGTGTTTATTTACATTTACCGGATTTGTTTGGTTCTTTTTGTGAATTTAATGCATGATCAGATTTTAATATTGTGGTGCATAATTTACTAGAGTTTAGAGTTTAATATGCATGCATTTGTGTATGGCTTTTGTACAATGAGAGTGCTAATATTCTTTAGGTGGTGTAGAACTTGTTGACTTGGTCATACATGGTCATTTTTGATTTTAAATAATGTCTGTACAAGTATTTTTCTTTCCTTCCCATAATGGGAATGTTTTTTATAGCAGATAGCACTTTAAACTTTAAAAATAGGCAATGTTGCTTTAATTTTGAATGTATATGATGACATCATTTTTGTGGATATCAGTTCATTGGCTTTGAACTTTTTGAAGAAGTTTTAAATTGGGAGACTGGGAGCAAGTTGTTTTATTTAGTCTGAAGAAGCTGATACACTGGTGTCAGTGAAAGCACTTACAAGAATAAAGTGTTGAAGAATCCGTTGCCTGCTCGTTTTTTCATTTACTTTGATCTCAGAGCAATATTTTACTGTCTACCATCCTTGTTCTGTTACTTTCATTTTCAGTGCAGAAAGATCATTCACAAAGTTGCACACTACAAAAGAGAAATCATTTCAAAGGAATAAGCTGGAGGGAGAAACATGTTTTATGCAAGGGCTCAACAAACCATGACATTCCACTGCCTCATACCACAGTATCAGCAGACAAATACAAACAAGACTCATACTTCCCATTAATCACTGCCCAAGTTCTGTACCTAGTACACCAGTACTCCCCTTACAAAACATTTGACTGGTTGCTTCCATTGTGAAATTCTTACAAGACAGCAACACCAAGCTACAAACAAAACAAAGTGGGCATATGTTTTATGAACTAAAAAGCATTCATCCCACAATTTTCTACATCACAAATTCAGTTGAGATTTGGTAGTAAGATATAATACTTAGAGTCACAGTACAATAGAAACATCAGGCTCATCAACCAAATGACAAAACACTATAGCAGTCACAGCACATTGCCAAATGTTGTATCCATAAACATGCTGCTAAAACAAGGGTCTACATCTGTTATCACTGTCTCATGTCAGCTCTTACAAACCATGGTTGGTTTTCATACCACAATATGCCAAATTGCTCAAAGCTGCACACCAGACAAATTAGACAAATGAATTGTGAACCATGTAGATATCTGTAGTTAACTGAGCAGGTTGGCTAGTCACACATAACTTACAGCCATAATCTGGACAGAAGACAGACAATTCAGCAACACTACAATACTGTATAGTAAGTCACATTCCAGAGCAAAAAAAAATGTGACCACTATTGCTCTGAAATTCAAAGTAACCTTAAAATACCTTAATATACTGGTTGACTCAGTATTTTACATTTTGAAAATAGAGTTCAATTAAATAAGCAGTTAGTTACAACACCAGTGACACAGTAAGGTAAACTATAGATTTTGTATGTGCGAGCAATACAATTTTCTGAATCAAAATGTAGACTTTATAGATGCATACAGTACAACTGTCTGACTGAGTAGTTTACATTAACACAGACTGACAAATTACATCAATTAAAACAGTCAACCTACACCATATGCTAGTGAGTTGGCTGTGTGGAAGACTGTATAAAAATCAAAAGAATCCCAAAAAGGCATTAAAATAAGAAAGTAAGAATGAAAGCCAAACATGCCTCTCAGCTGTTCAGAATTTCAAAGAATGTTCAGATTTATTGTCTTCTATTTTTGGTCTGTTCCTCATAAAAGTTGTGGTTTTCTAGCAAATCATTGACAGTTCTAGTCATAAAACAATGGCATACATATGACTTTCAGAATTTATATTATTCAGAAAATGCATGTCAGTGCACATTGTGTTACTCCAAAAACTGGCTATATTTACAGGAGTAAATTTTAAAATCTGTCCTTATTTTTGGGCCTTTGTCTCCCCAATGTTTTTGTCTTTGTCCCTAATTCTTGACCTAAGAAGTTGAGAGGTATAAGCTAAACATGTCGGTTTACTATCACATGTTCGACATGACATTGTTTGAATGTACAGATGTCCAAACCAAATGTTCGGACATCTGTACACCAAAGAGTGTAAATGTCAAACCCAGAATTTCAGTGCAGTCGAATTTCGAAAATGTCGAAATGCTCCTACAACTGGTTTTTGCAGGGGGGCAAGCCCCCCTGCACCCCCCTACTTATATATACACACTCTGAGATAGTACTACAGTGAGGGTAAGGGTACATTTCCCCATCCCCACTATAGTGTAATCTGCACCGCAATGTTGGAGCTGACAACAGCGGCCATTCGCTCTTGTCAGCTTCGACATTGTGATGATCGCCCTAACTGTTCTGCTATGTGGTTTTCGCACATAGTTCGTTCATCTAAAAGACGAACAAACATGTGATAGTAGACCAAACATGTCAACCTCTACTACAGTGCTCCATGCAAACCATTTGTTATGAGAAAACTGAAATCCTTGATATCAGACAGCAGTGCAAAGCAGTCTCTATCTTTTCCGGGGAAGTTATTATGACCTGATAGAGAGTTTGTCTGACTCATTCATCATGTGTCTCCTGTTACCACAATGGTGGCAGTGTAGTCTGGCTCATCATAATCTAAGAACAGAGCACTATAATATTTTACCTTTTCTGCAAATATACTAGATTTTTTTAATTCTTCTGTCTGGAATATTTTTTGTATAATAAAGCATTTTGCTACTTTTCAACCCTTGCTACAAAGACTTGGCATGTGCAGTGTAGTACTGACCCAAGACCCCTGGCCTGCAAGCTTTTTATACCACATAAGATGCACTGATCTGCATAGGTGCATGAGCATTACTGAATTTGATACTTGTTTGTGTCATATCCCAGGCCTCTTATGCAGTAGATGTCAACACCATTGCTGGTAATCACTTGGGAAACAGTTCAGCAAGACCTCAGCCTTTGCAGTTAATGGCCTAAACAAAACTGAACTTCATTTTAGAACCTTTGAACTTTCAGGCATTTGAATGGGGAAACATTAAAATTCGCACTTAATGGAAAAGTGACAAGCAGTTTAGTGAAAGTAAATGAAGTTTGATACACTGAAGGGAATACAGGCAGAGACATTCTCAATAACACCAATCTCTTCAGTATAAATCACAACAATGCAAACTCTATTATTTAGTGGTAGTCAGGGCACTCTTTCTTAAAGGAAAACTCCACCTTAGAACTAAAAAAAAAAACATGATTTTTTCCATTGCTATTTGTTTTCTGAACTATTTTTCCCATGATGCTCTTTGACCTCTAAAACCACTCGGGCCATTCAGCACCATCTTGTCCCAGTCACTATATCCAAAGCAACAGTGATGCGCACAAGCTGATCAGGTAAACCACAATATCGTGAGCTATTTGTACCTCTGTGAATCCTATTTTTTTACTGTCTTTACTGGCATAATCTGCGGGTGAACATTTGTTGCATTTCAGAATTGGTACTTAGATTGGATAACTACTTAAATCTTACAATCATCGTAGTATATGTTATCTGGTAAAGCAGACGGGCCAGCACCATATATTTTATTTTATTTTTTTAGCTATAAGTATTGCCCATATCCTGCTGCATTGTATGTTTTTGTTGTCACGACCATATTTCTGCCGTTCTAGTTTGGACAAGTGAGTGACTGTTTAAATAATCAGGCCGCGTTTGTATAGTAAAGTTAGATACATAATCAGAACTTTTGGTGGGATAACACTGTTAGTAATACATTCATTTTTAGGCTGGAAGTACTAGCAACTGTACGGTATATTGTTGCAAAACATATTACCTACACTATCGCCTAATTTTGGCAGGGCATTACTGCTAACCTTAGACCTTTTTTAATCTTTTCATTTTACTTCATAGAATATCAAAGTAGATTTGTTGTATGTATATTACACAGCCTCAGTAGCCTTATTCAATACTGTGAACTAACCTAGATATGCACAACAATAATTGCTGGTAATGCTCCATGAATTGCACATCTACATTGTGACTAAAGAAATGGTTTTATCGGCACTAATTTGTCTTTTACTGTCCTATTATTGCATTGTGATACGTTTGTTGCTATGAGCTGCTAACTATTTCTCTAATACTGCTTGCTGTCTACTAGAAATTCTCTACAGTATTTTACTTTTGTATTCTCCGTCCTTCATTCCTTGCAAGTCTCCCCTTTTCTGCTTTCTCCCTTCCCTCTGCTTAAATCCTATCCTTATCCTACTCTCTCTCTAGCTGTTTCTCTTCACCTTGCTCCACATTTTACTCCTCTACATTATATTAAGTCACTTATCTTCTCTCTGCTTTCATTTTTTTCTATTTCCAGGTGCCCTGCTATCCAAAATGGCTGCACCTGCTGCATTCTTCATACGAAAGGATTCCCTATCCCACAGAGAATGCTCTTGTGGCGGATAAACCATACAGCAGCTAACAGTTAATTTTGTATGCTCTTTGCTCTATTAGTTTTTTATTGTACTTAACTAACTGGCGACCTGGTTCAGTTGTTGCATATCACTGTGTAACTACCCCTCCCCCATTTTCATTCAATAATTGACTTCTTGATCTTCCTCCTTTACCCAGTCCCTTTCCATACCCAGGTTTTCAAACAGACCTGTCTCTGTAGCCCCCTTGATACCACCCGGCAGACCACTATTCTCCATATACTTGCTTAACCCATCTAGGCTTACCCCAGTGCTCTAGCAGTTTCCAGGATTGCATTTCCAACCCTACAGGCCTTACTACATCTAGGGCCACTATTGTCTCCATGAAAGGTGACAGTACATTATTCACCTACCTGAGTCTTGTGGCATAAGTTTGGAGTATAATGGCTGTATTGCTTAGCAGCCGCTGACCTTACCAAAGTGTTATTTGTCTGCCAATCTCACTGATTGTTTTTCTTTCATTCACAGATTCCCTGCTGTCGGTGCGAACATACATTGCATGGCTACCATATCTGATTATTCCGCCTCCAGCAGTCTAATCCTACCCAGCTTTTTTTCCCCATGATGCTCTTCAACCTCTAAAACCACTCTGGGCATTCAGCGCCATCTTGTCCCAGTCACTATCTCCTAAGCAACAGTGATGTGCACAAGGTAATCAGGTAAACCACTGTATTGTGAGCTACTTGAACCTCTGTGAATGCTATCTTTTTTACTGTTTTGCTGGCATAATCTATGGGTGAGCATTTGTTGCATTGCAGAACTAGTACTTAGACTGGATAACTACTTAAATCTTACAATCATAGTAGATGTTTTTTGGTAAAGCAGACAGGCCAGAATCATATATTGTATTTTTTTTAGCTATAAATGTTGTCAATATCCTGCTGCATTGTATGTTTTTGCTGTCTCTGCCATATTTCAGCCATTCTAGTTTGGACAAGCGAGTGACTGTTTAAATAATCAGGTTACATTTGTATGTTAAAGTTAGATACATAGTCAGAACTTTTGACAGGACAGCACTGTTAGTAATACATTCATTTTTAGGCTGGAAGTACTAGCGACTGTACGGTATATTGTTGCAAAACATATTACCTACACTATCGCCTAATTTTGGCAGGACATTACTGCTAACCTTAGACGTTTTTTAATCTTTTCATTTTACTTCATAGAATATCAAAGCAGATTTGTTGTATGTATATTACACAGCCTCAGTAGCCTTAGTCAGTACTGTGAACTAACCTAGATATGCACAACAATAATTGCTGGTAATGCTCCATGAATTGCACATCTACACTGTGACTACAAAAATGGTTTTGTTCGCACTAAGGTGAATGTACTCTCTAAACTGCCAATTTGTCTTTTAATGTTATACTATTGCATTGTGATATGTTTGTTGCTATGAGCTGCTAACTATTTATCTAATACTTTTGCTGTCTACTAGAAATTCCCTACAGTGTTTTACCTTCGTATTCTCTGTCCTTCATTCTTTGCAGTTCTCCCCTTTTCTGCATTCTGCCCTTCTTTCTGATTAAATCCTTACCTTATCCTATTCTCTCTCTAGCTGTTTCCCTTCACCTTGCTCCACATCTTACTCCTCTACATTATATTAAGTCACTTATCTTTTTTCCACTTTCATTATTTTCTATTTCCAGGTCCCCTGCCAACCAAAATGGCAGAACCTGCTGCATTCTTCATAAGGAAGGAATCCCTATCCCACAGACAGTGCTCTTGCGGTGGATAAACCATACAGCAGCTAACAGTTAATTTTATATGTTCTTTGTCCTATTATTTTTTATTGTACTTAACTAACTGGCAATCTAGTTCAGCTGTTGCATATCACGGTGTAGCTACCCCCTCCCCCGTTTTCTTCCAGTAATTGACTTCTTGGTCTTCCTTCTTTACCCGGTCCCTTTCAATACCCAGGTTTTCAAATTCACCTGTTTCTGTAGCCCCCTAGACACCACCCAGCAGACCACTATTCTCCATACCATTGCTCAACCCAGCTAGGCTTACCCCAGTGCTCCAGCAGTTTCCAGGGTTGCATGTCCAACCCTACAGTCCTTACTACATCTAGGGCCACTACTGTCTCCATGAAAGGTGACAGTACATTAGTCACCTACCCGAGTCTTCTGGCATAAGTTTGGAGTATAACGGCTGTATTGCTTATTGGCCACTGACCTTACCAAAGTGCTATTTGTCTTCCAATCTTACTGATTGTTTTTTCTTTCACTCACGAATTCCCTGCTGTCAATGCAACCCCGCTCCCTCCCATACCCTGCCCCCATTTCCCACCCACCCTCACTACCTCTACATTTAATTTATTCATAATTTCTCCCACTCCTCTGCACTACCCAATCACTCAGAAGCCCTCCTACCCCTCCCATAACCCACCTAATCTCAATTAAACATACTCACACTATGTCACAAACTATAATCTACTCTTTCAGCCTAAAAATATTCGCTACTCTACTTTCAACTCTCTCCTATCTTACCTACCTTCCTACCCCCTCCTACACTTTACCTTCAAATTATACATCACACTTCAAACACACTGTTTCACCATCTTTCTCCTCTATAGCCCATGGGCTCTACTCTTCAAACACAATCCACCTATTTAAATTTACAGTGCTACCCATCCTCTTCACCCTCTCCTTCCACATCCATCTAAATACACCATACATCATCTCCCATATTCACCCTGCAAAACAAACTTTATTAGACTCATACTGGACAGACTTTCTCTCTCTCTCTCTCTCTCTCCAGTGACATCCACCCGAACCCTGACCCTACCAACATTACTCCCAACTCCCATCTCCATATTTATTTATTTTATTTTATTTTATTTTACATTTGTTAACATAACATATACCACATCCCTCCACACCCAAGAGCTTTTATTACAATCAATGGCCAAAGCCTCAGAAATAAAATTTCCATCCTCCATGCCTGTTTGTCCCACAACCAACCTGACATTGTTGCCATCACAGAGACCTGGTTTTAACCTAATATATATACCAAATGCTATGTTCTGACAGACACAACAAAAATGTGGTGGAATAGCTATACTCTACCCCTCCTCCTACACTGTTACGCCCTACACCAATCCCTTTCCTATATTCGCCAACTCTGAACTTTCACTTGCCCTCCTCAAACTCAACAAACAGAAATCCATATACATAGCTGCCCTTTACATTCCCCAGGCAAGAACATCCCTATACTTGAAGATATACTCTCCTGGTTTTCCACTAACATCAAAAATGAAACATTTACTCTAGTTGATGTAAACATAAACTGGGCCACAATTAACTCTGAATCCACTTCTCTAAACATCAACCTCTACAACTACACCCAATTAATAAACTCCCCTACCAGGCTAAATAAAGGTGCAACCACTGGTACCATCACTGAATGGATCTTAGTGTCTCATCCAAACCTTACCTGAGATACTGACATCGTTTCTGACTCTCTCAGTGACCACCTGCCTGTATTTGCTGACCATCACTCCTCTACCCCTCAAAAGCAACATCGCTATAAAGAATCTCAGAACCCCTCTAATTTCAACCCACAAATATTCATAGACTGCCTAAAAGTAGCAGATTAGTCTCACTTAAAAACGTTGCCTCTTGATAATGCCATTCATTACTTTAATAAAACCTTCCTGAACCTTCTTAACAATCTTGCCCCACTAAAAACTAAAAGAATTAAAGCTTCATCCTCCCCTTGGTTAACTAAAGAAACCAAACAAATCATGCACCTAAGAGATAAGAAGTGGAAACTTTACCAAAAAATAAATTACCCTCTGTTCTAACTGAAGTTAAACAACTCCATAACTCTGTAAAAAAAGCTAATAATCAGGGACCGTAAATCATACTGTAGCAAGCTTCAGTCAGAACACTTATCCAATCATACTATAGCAAGCTTCAATCAGAACACTTATCCAACCCCAGAACATTCTGGAACTCTATCTCCTCCCTTCTCCACACAGGCAATAAGGATAATCCATCCCCAAACCTAAATTATACTGATGTAGAAACTGCCTCTCTTTTCAATAGCTTCTTCATAGAATCCATAGCTAAACTCACTACCAGCTTCTCTCACTACTCTCCATCTCCTCCTCCCCCAACCAATCCCCCTACATCTTTGCCCACTCTGACTGCCCCTACCCCTACTTTCAACTTCTCTCCTGTTTCTACAAACAAAATAAAAAAACTACTCCTTCAACTCAAACCATGCTCCCCTGCCCTAGATAACTTACCCGCATCTTTCCTCAAACTGTCTGCAGACAGCATTGCCTACCCCATCTCTATTATAATAAACAGATCCATACAAGAATTATATGTCCCCTCACTCTGGAAGCATGCTTTTATCATTCCACTCCATAAAGGAGGCAAAAACACTGACACTTCTAATTTTCGGCCCATAGCCATTCTTTCCCCACTATCAAAAATCATGGAGAAATGTATTAAATCCCAAATGATGTCCTATCTGATGCAAAACAACCAACTAACCCCAACACAGCATGGTTTCCATCCTGGGCACAGGTACCATCACTGCCCTCCTCTCCTTTCTAGATTCTATTAAACTTGCTCGCGACTCTGGCAGAATTGTTTCAACTCTGTTTCTTGGCCTCTCCAAAGCCTTTGATACTGTTTTCCACCCCTTATTATTACCCCAACTCTCCTCTCTCAACCTCTCCGCTCCTACTATCACCTGGTTCACTGGCTACCTCTCTGAAAGACAGCAAGCTGTTAAATGGAAAAATTCATTCTCTTCCTTTCTACACACCCCTACTGGTGTTCCACAGGGTTCTGTCCTTGGGCCCCTCCTCTTTAACATTTTCATTAATAACTTCCACCAGTCTCTCTCTGATAGCACACTAATTAAATATGCTGACAACTTGATTATCATCTGTTCAGCAGACAGCCCCTCTGAGCTTCTTCTCAAAACTCAGTTAGCCTTCTCTATTACCAAACAATGGATGCATAGTAATCACCTCACCTTAAATGCCAATAAAACAAAGCTAATGATCTTCTCCCCATCCAAAAACACCAGTACAGACAAAAATTCTCTTACAGTAACTGCTCAGAATAACATCCCCATAGAAATAGTATCACATACCAAACTGCTTTGTGTCATAATTGATGAAAATCTAAAATTTGACATCCATATCCAAACTAACATAAAAAAATCACCAAAAACTAGATGTCCTGTATTGACACAATCAGTTCCTTACCCCCTCTACCAGACGTACCCTTACCTCAACTTACCTTTCTACCCTCTCTTATGTATGGTGCCCCCCCCCATTCACTAATCTTCAGTTTGGAAACCTGTTACAATAAAATCTCCAAATTTGCCACCAACTCCAGAAACTCATCTCATCACTGCCTCTCTCTCCATTCTCTGCAATGGCTTGAACTTCCTAACTACCTTAAACTCCTTAAACCTACTACTGCTCACAAGCTCATACTCAAACCTTCTAGCTGTCCCTCTCTGTCCTCCTTAACCCCCTATATTCCCAACCGCTTGCTTAGATCAGAAAACCGCAATCTTCTAAATACATATAAACCTCTTCGACCCCCTGTCCACCTACAACTATACTGCTCCTTAGCTAAACTCTGGAATTCTCTTCCTGCTTCCCTTCAAAATATTCAAAGCCACTCAAATTTCAAAACTCTTCTCCAATCACACTTTTTCTCAAAGTGGGACTGTTCCTGTCCCCCTACCACATAACTCCTTAATACCATCTCCCAAGCACTACAAGTTTTAACCAGCTACCACACTGCTCTTTTACCCCACGCATCTACTTCCTCTTCTACCCTCTACCACTTGAACTCCTCCTAAAACCCACTCCTTTCTCCACTATAAACCATTATTTACATCTCCTTTTTCTCTATCTCTCCGGATTTCTAACTCTGAATTCTCCCCCCAAAAAAATCTTCTCTGTACATAAATCTACAGTGCCTATACTTTGTAAATATTAGTTAGACTATATGAATCCCATTTATACTTTGTAAATATTACTTAGACTTAGGAATCACATCTTTTTCTTTTAACTAATTGCTTATCATCATTTGCATGCTTCCATTGTTCTATTTTGTAACTCTGTATAATTGGCTATGTGTTTATTTAAAAACTTTGTATAATTGTCAATATTCTGTGGAACTTTTCTCCTCGGGCCTCCACTGAAAACGGGCTCTTCCAGGCCCAGTGGACTATCCCGGTCATCAAACTGAAATAAATAAATATTTTAATGCCTCAAAATCACTCCAAGTGCTTTGTTACATTTTAATCTGTTTCCCATAAAATGGTGGATGATTGGGCCTGCCTTGGTAATGTGATCTTATTTTCTTGCTTTCATTCCTTCTTCCCAGAATACATTTCAAGTCCACTTTATATGAGGCATGCTAGACATAAAGTGGTGGTAGTGTTTTCTCATGACATTAAGACAGAATGGCAGGATGTAAAGCACTGTCATCTAACACACCTTCTGTAACAGAGCTACTTCTGTGTTTTCCTGACTGAGCCTCATTTATGTGTCTGTCAGAGCTTGTTGCATGCTATAAACTGCTGTTAGCTACTTCCAGGAAAAGAAAGTAGGCAAATTGCAAGCTTTTGTAGATGGATTATTTTGTTTTTCTAAAAGAATTGACATACCTTCCCCCACAGTCTCATGCTGAGGTGTGAAAACTCTCACTGCTGTAAATGATCCTTGCTGTATGATGTACAGGTGACAAGTAGTACTTAAAAGGACTCCAAAGTAAGTCTGTCTGCTACTTCACAACACCTTCAGTGGGAAGTTTTTTTTTCTCTCTCTCTCATGAATGATGCAGAATTAAAATGTGCTTTACCAGTTCTTTACTTATTTCTGTTGTGTTTACCCCTTTTTTTCTATTTCGTATTTATTTATACTTTGGTAACCAGGAAAGTGAAATGGTCCTAGGACCCTTTTTAGCCACAGCTTGGGCTGCATTGGCAAAAATAATAACAAGTAATAAATGCACTTAGCAAGACAAAGACAAAAAATATTGATATAAAGACACTGAAAAATATTGCATGTGCAACACATAGCTAGTGTGTGCCAGTGAATAAGTAAAACATTAAACCACATTTACTAGAATGTATACAATGTTAACTTTATTACAAATAATGACTTGTATGCACCCATATTGCATATATATATATATTAGTATGTGTGTGCATATGTGTGTCTACACTTATGCCTGGCTTACAGAGCAATCTCCGACCCAAACCTAATGAATTTGCTGCACATCTGTAAATCAAATGGGACTAGAGCCACCTGTTCCAGGGACCTAACTATGGCCTGTGACTTGAATAGGATATGCTGGTGGGACAGATTTGTCTCCCAGAGACTGTCGCATCTTTGGAATAGGCTGCCAGTTCACATGAACAAGAGCACTTCTATGACACTGTTCAAAAGGAAGCAGGACAAGTGGATGGGACACCATAAATTCTTACTGGGGATAACACCCAAAACCCTCCTGGACATGGGCAGTCATTACTAATGGCTAGGCTTGAAATGACCTCCAGGTCAATAGCTTAGTAGCCTCCTATGATCCTTTGTGTGTGTTGAACCTCATATGGCCAAGACCATATGTTCGAACTTGTAAATGTATGATTGGACTGAATGGAGATCTCCGTACAGTGCGGAACGGGAAGATTTCCCTTTTCTGCAATGTAGTGCGATCTCGGAGTTGGTATATTTAAGTAAGGGGGTGTGGGGGGCATAGCTCCCCTGCTAGAGATGTTTATTTTTGTTTTTTGTTGTTTTTTCTTTTTTTACTTCAGTGTTCGAACTATTACAAGTTTGAACATATGGTCTCGGCCATATGTGGTTCGAACTTGTAATATGTTTGATCTACTGAAGTAGATCCATATATGTGTGTGTGTGTGTGTGTGTGTGTGTGTGTGTGTGTGTGTGTGTGTGTGTGTGTGTGTGTGTGTGTGTGTAGATATATATATATATATATATATATATGTGTGTGTGTGTGTGTGTATATATTTATATGTGTGTGTGTGTGTGTGTGTGTGTGTGTGTGTGTGTGTGTGTGTGTGTATATATATATATATATATATATGTACATGTACATGTGTGTGTGTTTTGTGTGTGTGTGTGTGTGTGTGTGTGTGTGTGTGTGTGTGTGTGTGTGTGTGTATATATATATATATATATATATATATATATATATATATATATATATATATATATATATGGGTCTCCTTCAGTAGATCGAACTTATAACAAGTTTGAACCTCATATGGCCGAGACCATATGTTCGAACTTGTAAATGTATGATCGGACTGAATGGAGATCTCCGTACAGTGCGGAACAGGAAGATTTCCCTTTTCCGCAATGTAGTGCGATCTCGGAGTTGGTATATTTAAGTAAAGGGGTGTGGGGGGCATAGCTCCCCTGCTAGAGATGTTTATTTTTGTTTTTTGTTGTTTTTTTCTTTTTTCAGTCCAAGCACATAAACTAACATAAAAGGCACAGCAACGATGCAGGCAGTAAACACAGCACTAACCAAAATGCAGGAAACAAAGTTGAAAAAAACGCTGCTTGATGAACTTTAAAATTTGGATTTATTGTGACACAGAAGACGTGGTAAGTGCTTTCACCTGGATAGGTTTCTTCAGACCAAAAGAACCCCCTTTTGTACACCCTTAATATAGCAAAAAAGGCGCCAAAAACAGATAAACCATTAAAGGCACAGTACAACAATCATGGTATACAACATAAATGAAATACTTACTCTAGAATACATTAACCATAGTAAAATAAAAACACCTGTACCACTCATAAAACATAAAGAGATATGTAAAAAAGAGATATATATAAAAACAAAAAACTGCATAAATAACTGCATAAATTCATACTGATTGCACAACACTAACAATAAATCCTCTCATAAAAATGTGCATATCCATGTATAAAAAGCACAGTCATACATATCACTTCAATCTCCTGGACCTCAGGAAAGGTCTTAATGGTACTTTCTCATTCAGTCCAGGAAAAACATCTGCTCTAAGTCTACCTACATAAAACGTGACACAAGCTCCACAAGAGGCCAAATAAACAACATGTGTAGATTCACAGTTTGCATGAACTCTAACTTCATGGTTAGTGCCATAGACAGGATGGTAGAAATGGACATCAGTGTCTATGGAACAACAATAGTTGCAACTACCACAGGGTACAGTACCAGCAACCCTGTCACCTCCACTGTCCATATTAGGATAACACAGCAATTTCTTTAGATTCGATCTATTCTTATAGACAAAACCTGGGGCAGCACCCACAATTTCCCTCACATTCAAGTCCAGTGTTAACACACCCCAGTGTGATCTAATCACATCCTTCAACCTACCTACATCCTTAGTAAAATATAAGGGCACTCTGAAACCATGGTTTCTACTCCCTGCCAGAACACCCTGGGAGGGACCATCATGGTCCACTACAATCTCAGAGAAAAAGGGTGCAGCAGCTTGTTCCCTCAAATTAATGAGGTCTGCCAATCCTCTCTCCATATCAGAAATCTGATATTCCCTGCTCATAAACCTCCCACATAAATCCCTGACATCTGCCTCAAAACCATCCTGACTGGGATTATACCGAGGCGTCCTATATACCTGACCTCTCACAATATTACCAAAGATGTAACCTGGATGCATACTGCGTCTATGGAGATAGGAATTGCATTGACACTCCTTTCTATACACTCCTGTGTTCAATAGGCTACTTTCCAATCTCTGAACGTACACATCCAAAAAGGAGATCCAGTTCTCAGAAACCTCATGAGTGAATTTCAGATATTGCGTTAAACCATTAACTCTCTCCAAGAAGAGAGATAACTCATCTTTCGTGCCCTTCCAAATGAAAAACACATCATCTACAAAACGCCTATAGAACATTCATCGAAAAGTCATCTATACCAAATAAGAACTTGGTCTCCTAAGCAGCCATAAAGAGGTTGGCGTAGCTATTGGCAAAAGAAGTGCCCATAGCTACGCCATCCATCTGTAAATAGCACTGATTGCCAAAACAAAAGATGTTGTTCTCTAACACAACCTCCAAAAACAAAGCTAACAAATCCAATGCATCACTATCTAATCCAGATTTGTCCTTCAAGTAATCAGACACCAACTGCACCCCATCTCTGTTTGGTATCACAGTGAATAGGGACTGAACATCCATCGTGACTAAATAATATGGGAGATCAACAGGGACAGATCTCAGAGACTCATACAAATCTAACAGGAACTGTTTCATGTCCCTTAAAATATAGACATTTGTGTCAACCACTGGGCGCAAGAACCTCTCCACATACAATGAAAATGGTTTCCGTGATCCACCCCCTGCCCGCAACAATGGGCCTCATGGGTGGACACACACTGTCCTTATGGATCTTAGGGAGACCCTGTATCACTGGCAGGAGGGGATCACTAACAAACAAATATTCATACAACTCATTCGTAATAACATTGGTCTTAATCAAATCATCCAAAACCATCTGTATTCTATGAACATGTATATCCACCATCTTACATTCCACTAAACTGTAAAACCTTTGGTCTGATAACATAGATCTCATTGCCTCATCATAGAACTCAGAGTCCATAACTACCAGGGCACCCCCCCCCCTTGTTAGCAGGCCTAATGACAAGGGAGGCATCACTCCTCAGTTGTTGTAGGGCTCTCCTTTGTGCATAAGTTAAATTGCCCTTTCATTTACTAGACTTGCCCGCTCTCTTTTCCATATCATACAGATCATTCTCAACTAATTTACTGAAGGCAGCTACTAGCGGTGGTATCATTGGCATGTACACGCTAGGCTTCTTAAATGATTTCCCATCTAACACCTGTACTGTATCCTTAAGCTCCAATCTAAGGCACAGATTCCTAATGGATAACTTAAACTGTACTAGGGTATCAACATATTTGCTGTCACAACTAGGTATAAACGTCAATCCCTTTGATAGTACCCCTAACTCATCTGACATGAGTGGGCGAGAGGAGATGTTATGTACTAACGTCTCCCAGTTTTCTCCCACATTTTCTTGAGGTTTTGGTTCACCTGGGCATCTGCTGACAACTTCCTCTTCATCCTGCCCCTGCTCATAGATCTCGATCTCCCCCCTCCCCTGTGAACTACATTGATGGGGAAAGGGCGATTGACAATCTTAGTGCCAACATTGTCATGACTAGAACTATGTGCAGCATGCAAAGTATGATTGGAATCCTTCCTCCTAACCACCGGTTCCAGATTTGGATTTGTTTGAGCCACACACCCCAATGGGTCAGTGCTAATAACAGACTGGCCCACTGGGGGAACAGTAGAACCCACCACCACCACAGTCGAACCCTCGAGCTCTGACTCAGCAGAAACAACTGCATTAGAAAAAGCCCTATCAAGGACATTCGAGCCCAGAGGCACATTATTCATAGGAAATACATTACTAGAGCCATCACTCATACTTGCATTATCAACAGTTGCACGCTTAGGCATATTAACATCCAGATTAGTGTCATAAATTTGTCCTTTAGGTGCATCAGTCCGTTGAGTAGAAACAGTGGCATTGGGTCCATGCACATTACTATATGTCCTTGGCCAAGAGAAGACCTGGCCTAACCTAAAGTCATCTATGTCCCTCTTAAGCTTATACTGTTTTTGTGCCAGTAAGCCCTTCTCATGTAGCTGTACAGTATCCAGTGTAGAATCAATGAGTCTATCAACAACGTCAGCCGGAAAATGACAATACAGCTCCTTTTGTTGTTCTCTAATACTCTCTCTTAACTCAGATTCTTCCGGTAGGAAGAATTCATTCAAAAGTGACATGTACTTTAGGCTTACCTCTATGTTAGACTGCTGCCACTTATAGAGCAACTCCAGGAAAGAATTACTCGTGGTAGGCATCTTCAGTACTCTTAAACCCCTTGGTACAATTCTCCTTTTGATGCAAACTTCAAAATACTGCTGTTGGGTCTGTAGTTGTTTCAACTTCATAAAATCAGCCCCCATTCTCGCAACTGTTGCTTGCAACTCAACCCTATCAAATGGCTCAGCAGAGATCACAACACCCTCCTCTCCAACTCCTTCAAACAACATCAAGGGATTCACAGTACCTGATACACATACAGAGAAATGATCAATGTTCATAGGAGTACCTCGTTCTGGTACATAAGGCAATTCCACTTGTTGCTCAGCGACACCTGCCATGCTCCCAGGGGGGTGAAAACAGCAATATGTAAAAATAAGTCCAAGAAATATCACTCCCCACAGAACTAACACTACCTGTGCCAAACTCAGTCCAAGCACATAAACTAACATAAAAGGCACAGTAGCAATGCAGGCAGTAAACACAGCACTAACCAAAATGCAGGAAACAAAGCTGAAAAAACTGCTGCCTCATGAACTTTAAAATTCGGATTTATTGTGACACAAACAGAAGACGTAGTAAGCGCTTTCACCTGCATAGGCTTCTTCAGACCAAAAGAACCCCATCTTGTACACCCTTAATATAGCAAAAAAGGCACCAAAAACAGATAAACCATTAAAGGCACAGTACAGTCATCATGGTATACAACATAAATGAAATGCTTACTCTAGAATACATTAACCATAGTAAAATAAAAACACATGTACCACTCATAAAACATAGAGGTATATAAAAAAGAGATATATAAAAACAAAAAACTGCATAAATTCATACTGACTGCACAACGCTAACAATAAATCCTCTCATAAAAATGTGCATATCCATGTATAAAAAGCACAGTCATACATATCACTTCAATCTTCTGGACTTCAGGAAAGGTCTCAATGGTACTTTCTCATTCAGTCCAGGAAAATCATCTGCTCTAAGTCTAACAATCCATTTAGAGGGGGTCCTTTTGATACATAGTTTTTTGTTTCTTGTTTGTTTTTATTGAAATAAATAGTATGGGAAGATATGACATTGATCCAAACAGAGGCAAGAAACTATAACTGCATATAAGATCAGCTTGCTGAACATTAATGTGGACATTTAAGTTGCAAGTTGGAAATATACATTCAAAAAAATGTCATGCACAATATGTGAAAATAATATCATCTTATCAGAGCCTTATCAATTTTGTGGAATGTGAATGACATTGTAGGTACGGACAAGAAACAAAAAGTAATTATATTAATAAGTGTAGGCTACAAGTTGCAATGCTACAGGAGACACACTTAGAAATGAACATATGATTTTGGCAATGAAAGGATTAAAGAATGGTTATTCAGCAGAGAATCAGGACAAGGGAAATAATAATACTGATTGTGAAAAGGGCTGCATTAATGCTAGAGGAGGAGAAGAAAGACAACAATGGTAGATATGTAAAAAACAAACAAACAAACAAAAAAACAATGGTAGATTTATGCTAAGGAAGGGTTATAAGCAGGGAAGAGGGATTACCTCGGCATGTATTTACATTATACCTAAAATTACAAATAAGAAAATTAAGAGAATTATGGGAGAGGAAATTTGCTCCCAGCAGAAAATATTATTCATGGGTGGGAACTGAAGATATGCAACAGTGAACATGTATCAGGGGTTCTAGAAGGGGAATTACAAGGGGAATATAACAGAGGACGGTAGACTTACAAAGAAATATATGAGAATATTTTTGGTTGGGAATTATGCAATTACTAGCTGGAACCCAGACAGAGATTTTGGGAAGCATGTCTAGACTTAAAAAGAAGCATAGATAGATTTACAAAGGCTCCCTGGAGTTGTTAGCCCAGTAATCACCTATGAATCTATGACTTTACATACGCTTCCCCAGGGTACAGTGACTGGGTTAGAATGAACAGAAATTATATTTCACAGGAGCATGGGTACTTAACCGAATGCTTTGAAACACGTCCAATAACTATTTCAGATCATGCACGGATGAAAACTAAGATAAAGATGCAGGGTAACCAAGTAAAAATGAGACACTGGTACTTTCCTACTTACTTATTAAAATCACTTTAAGGAATGAGTAGTGAAAATGATTCAAAAGTTGTTAGGGAAGATACAAATCTCTAAAAGGAATAGCTGAGGAATGGGATAAAATGAAAATGGAATTGAAATATATAGTAGAAATGAGAAAGAGATATGAAAAAGACGTAATATTAATTATTTAAAACATGATGCAGACAAATGGGAATCTTACAGAACAAAAGGAGGAGAAACTGTTAAGTGCTAAAGGGAAAATAAGGAAGTATTTGGATAATATACATGAGTTTAGAAAGTATTTTTTTTGTTACCAACCCCAGTACAAAAAAAATATCAGCACAATGGCTTAGGCAACATAAAATACAAAGGGTATTGCCAAACCTCGGGAGCTTATGATTAGCAAAACAGCTAGAGATCCTATAGAGGTATTAGAGATATTTAAGACGTTCTGTGAAAATCTGTAAAGAGCGGAGGAAATGGCAATTAAGAAAAGAAATACATAGAAAAATCTATACAAGACTTGGGAGGGGATGAGATAAAAATTGTGATGAATAATCAATCAATAGGTAAGTCTGCCGGAAAAGATGGTACTTCTGCAGAAGTCTGACAGTTAGGAGGGAAGAAAGGGATCAAGATCTTGAAAGTTATGTTTAGCAACATTTTAAAGAAGGGACAGTACCAGAATCTTGGAAGAAAGCTGTGGGAGCTGTACTACCCAAAGAGGGCAAAGACCCTTTAAACTTAGCTTCATGTAGACCAATTTCAGTTTTGAACTCTAACTGCAAAGTTTTTACAGCTATAGTAGCTAAGCAAATGGCTAAGGTGTTGCCAAAATTGACATATATGGATGAAAGTGGTTTTGTGGAGCGGAGACAATCATTTGACAACATTAACAGAATGATAATCCAGACAAAATCAGAGTGCAGTTAGACTCTGCTATTAGAGGCATTCGCTAGAGTTAGGGGGGTTTTATGATTAGGGCAGTGGCAGCATTAGTATTTCATGACAGAATAATGGGGTTAATTAAGAAGATATTTGATGTGTCAGATACAAAAAGCAAGGTGGGAGGTTTCCTCTATGACATGCTGTGTTTATTTGCTTTATGTTTAGAACCACTGGCAAAGAAAATAAAGGACTCACACATTAAAAGGTATAACTGGTGTGGTACCCAAGCAAATCTATCTTTATTTACACATTATATTATTTTGTATTGTAAATCCAGAAAAGGAAGGCTCAGTGTTGTGGAATATTTTGAGACAGTTTCACTTTGTCAAGGTATAAAATAAGTGAAGATAAAACAAAATAAACTATGTTCAAACACATGAATTGGTTCAGAGGTACTCATGTTTATCAAGGCATGTTAAGATGAAGTATTTAGGTAATTGGATTAAAAGTATTCGTATCACAGCTAAGGGTATGTGGGAAGAGACTAAACAAAAGATAACACAAAAACTTGAGAAGATGAAAACTCTTGAGTATGGATATGAATAGTAAGATACAAAACAGTAAAAATGTTTCTAGTCCCTTTAATACTATATATAGGCCAGGCATATTTTTATCACCCAGAGTAGAAGATGTGGACCATAATTAATAAAGAACTGAATGATTTTATTTGGGAGGGAAAGAGGGCAAGAGTTAAGTAGGTTTAGTTGTTTCCCCCACACAACAAGGTGATTTAGGATTATCAAATCTGAATGGATATTTTAGAGCTACACACTTAAGGCTCATATACAAACCAAGCAGAAGACAACAAATCAAAGTGGAAAGAAATTATGTGAAACAGGTGGGAAGGTCAAGAAATAAGGAGAAAGTAGGATTTGGATGTAGGCCTATAAGGAGAACAATAATAACCATACAGAATATTGCACTTATAAAGTATCAGAAAGTATTTTGAGAACTAAGCCAATAATGGAGATTTTGCAGGGGCATAGAAAATAGACAAAGGGGAGCTGGAATTTATTTGAGAAAATGTGCATAGGAACAAAGGTATCTGGAGCAAGTAACTAAGTAGGGAAAAGTAACAGAGTGGGTGTAATAAGAAAGAGCGGGGTACTTGGGAACATGTTTTAGGAATGTAATGAGTTGGTAGATTTAAAAAAAAAAACTCTACAGGGCACTTTGTCAGAAATGTTGGGGAAGCAAATTACTGTTAAAAAACAATAGGAGCAAGAAACAAACTGAGCGATATCCAAGGAATAAGATAAAATAAAATACAGTTTTATTAGTGCTTCCGGAGGGGTCGGTGCCTCTCCTTCTTCAGACAAAATACAAACCAATTAATCAACCTTATATAGTGAAACAAGTAAGACTAATTAATCAATTAAATCAATGAAAACACATTGTCATTCTTTAAAAGGAGAAATGTTGCTCCTATAAGAAAGTATGTGTGAAGCAATTTTGAAAAGACAAAATTTTATATAGAATTAAACAGAAACCCGACTAAAAAATATGTAGTACTTATTGTTGAAAAATATATATATATGCTATCCTGTATGCCAGTTGCATAACATTTTATTAAAAATCAAACCAGTAGTTGACACTTGTATGAGACAGCTCAGATGTTTTGCATCATATAGGCGTAAGAGGTTGTAAATGCCTATAAATTTAGCATACAACCTCCTTTAAATAAAAGCCTATTAAAGAAATTAAGATAAATGTTTTTACTACCTACTCAGAATATACGAATACAAAACTTATTGTAATAATAATGTATTGTGAACGACAACAGCCAAAGAAATGATATCTGTTAAAAAGTGTATTGACTATACCATATGCAAATAGCTACTTCTAGTGTGTATATAGTACACTAAGAAGGCCAAATACTTCAAACACCATAATAAAAGTAACCATTATTATTGCGGAATTTACAACCTTATAGAAATAAAAATATTAATGTTAATTTAGAAATAGAAAACAAGTTATACTAAAATTTGTACCTAAGCCTAAATTTATGTACTAACTACAGTGAATAATACCTAATAACTAATAATAATACGTTAATCTTAGTGAAAGAAGAAGCAGACTACCTTCTTAGGGCTAAATACTTCAAAATACATTTTATAGAGACATAAAAGCCTGGGAGCATGTGGGCCGCTGTTCTAATTTGCCACATAATCTCATCTATTTCCAATTGTAGTTGCCAAGGCCCCCCTCTTTCATCAATTAGTCTTTGTTGTAGTATAGTGAATTTGAACCTGTGATCAGGATAGTCAATGGTGTGCCTAGCTAGGGCATTAGTTGTATCTTTTTTATGAATGGCATATTGGTGTTCGTATATGCGCTGCTTGATCTTCCTTTCTGTTTTACCAATGTAAAAAGCTGCACATTTATCACAACAAGCTGAATAGATCACACCTTTAGTTTCACAATTATACTTGCCATTAACGTTATATGTCTTCTCTCTAATGGTAACCTTAGAATCAATGCTCAAGTGTCTACACTGTTGGCATGACCCACATCTAAACATTCCATGGTTCCTACCATATAGGTTATTCCTCTTTCTTTCCAATAAGACTTTAAGATTAGCTCCTTTTCTATAAGTTATATTAGGCTTTTCTCCTAAAATTTTGAGGAGCCCACTATCCTCAATTATTAGAGACCAATTTCTATTTAACATATCCCTTATTCTAAGGTGGTCTAAAGAGTAAGTACAAAGGAAGCTAGTTTTAAAATTATATTCCCTGTTATTGACAGCCAAATTGTGTTGGTTGTCAATATTTTCAACAATTTGGTCTGTATTACTCTGCAAAAGGGGCTTAAAATGGCCTATATTTCGCTTATAGGTAACTTCCAAGACAATATTAGCCACCTTAGGTTCAGGGTAGCCTATATTAATAAACATGGATGCCAGGAACTTACATTCCTCTGCAAAATCAGACTCATCAGATACCATTCTAGCTGGCCTTACCATCTGCCCTTTGACAACAACTCTTATCTGAAGGTAAGAGTGGCTACTGGTAAAATGCAGGAAGGAATTGGAGTAAGTAGGTTTTCTGTAAATTGTGCTTTTATATCTAGAATTTATTGTGTCCTTAAACAGATTGATATCAAGAAAATTAATGTTGGTGTCATGTATACTGTAGGTAAATTCAAAAAAGTTGGTAATTTGTGATATACTAGTGATGAGAGTCGGAACTAAGGCTTTCGGCCCTTCCAAATCAGGAACATGTCATCTTGGTATCTAGTATACCAAGCGTCATTATCCTGGAATAAAACATTGTTAAATAATAGGGTGTTCTCCCAATGGGCCATTATACAACTGGCGAAGCTACCTCCGCAGGCTGACCCCATTGCGACCCCAGTTCTCTGTAGGTATAACTGCCCGTCAAAAACATATAGTTATTGGTTAAGACAATCTCCAGTAGAGTTTCTACCAAATAAATAGTTTTCTCATCAATATGTCTTAATGTCAAAAAATCTCTTATCCATTCAAGTCCTAAGCCTTGAGGTATTACAGTGTATAAACCCTTTACATCGATTGTGAGAAAACAAAAGTCTTGTTGGAAATGCAGTTTACTTATATAATTCAGAAAACTCCACGAGTCCTTACAAATCTGGGGCTCTTATTCTACAAGGGGCCTTAGAATGCTGTCTATATATTTGGCGCATCCATATATCATGGACACTCGTCCGTCCACAATGGGTCTAAAAGGGGTATCAGTGCATCTCTTATGGATTTTGGGTATCCCAAACAAAGCTGGTATTCTAGGAGCAATCATAGTTAAATATTGATGCACATCTAAGTCACAAGTTCCTTCTAAAAAGAGATCATCCAGTATAGTTGTTATTCTTTTATAGGCTATATTCAGTTCATTAATACTAGCTTGTGTAGAAGCCCTAGTAGTAAGGTGTTTATTCATACTTTCTATGTATGTATTCTGGTCCATAAAAACCAGCCCTCCCCCTTTATAGGGTTTCATAACCCTAATGTTACACTCATGCAATAGGTTTAAAAATTCACGCTCATTTCTTGTGATGTTAATGTTAATGTTCCTTTTAGTATCTTTATCATTAGCGGTGGCTCTTAAATCCATCTCACATATTTTTTCAAAGGAACTTAAACTTGTGTGTAAAGGTGGATTGAAAAGGCTTGAAACCCTGAGGGAATTAACTAAAGTGGACTACCCCCCATTAGGGCATTCAAATTTAATTTACGCACAAATAATTTCAAGTCCATTATAGTTTTAACAATGTCCATGTTCATATCAGGGACAAAGGACAAACCTTTGGAGAAAAAGTCCACCATGTCTTGAGTAATGGTTAAGACAGTATAGTTGTATATCTTAAAGTCCCCCCCCCCGGAACTGATGAGTATTTGAGGATCTTTAAGGTGGTATCTGGTCATCTCCTGCGTTGGTTCCATCTGTTCCTCGGCTGATCCTGATTCCTGTTCGTCTTGCGGTTGGTGTATTGACCATTCTGGTTCCTCTGAAAACCCTGTTGGTTGCTAGTACTGGGCCGATTATTGCTGTTGTTTGAAGCCCCTTGCTGATGGGAGGAATGATTACTATTATGACCATTGCTATTATTATTATTGTTATTTAGTCTCTCACTCCGACGTAGAGGTTGTGGTTCCCCTGCATGAGTGTTAGATTCTCCATTTATAAAGCTATTACCCTCATCTTGTAAACCATTGTCAGTTTCAGAAAAGACATCCTGATTACTTATGTTCTGTGTATTAAAAGGTGGACGGGGGTATGCTCTATTATTTGCATATTCCTGTAGGTCTCTTGTAATTTTCTTCTTCTTGGTAACAAGTACCTTAGCCATAGTGGCCTCAATACTGGTAAATATTCTGGCATACTCGTATTTATAACAAGAAAATGCATTATCTGTTTTAATGGCATGTTCTAAAACTTCAAGTTCCCCTTTCAGACAATTAATTTCACTTTTGTATTGGTTAATTAGTAACATTATGAACTCAAACCCTTGCTTGTCAAAAAGGGTCAAGAGCTCACGATGAAAGGGTGAACTTTCTATCAAGCTTACTGGGTAGCGCCATTGCCGCAACCCTTTAGGTACAATCTTTTTATCAGTACATTCCTGCAAGTAGGCTATTTCCAGTTGTAACTTTTTACATCTGTACAGTTTCTGATCAAAGTCATTTATTAACGTTGTTATGTTACTCACCCCCAAATTCTGCTCTTGCAAGGTTCCGCTACCAGTGTCAGGGCCAAAAAAATTATTGTAATTCAAAAAGTTAACCATAGATGGAAAAGAAAGAGTTTCGGCAGTTTGCATATTATTTCCTCAATTATTACTGCCGCTTTGCTGAGAAACCTGACCCTGAGCAGGTTGAATGTCATTGGGTTGAGATACGCTTCGGTCAGGACCAGAACCGGAAAGTTGGTTCTGCCCAGGTAAATTATGTTGGATTGCTTCACTACGAACCAGACTCCTTTGGGGAGCAATGTCTCCATTAGGCAAAAGAGAGTCCATCCACTGGGTAAGGCTGTCAACGCGCCTAAGCAAGATTTGAATTAGGACCATTAAATTGCCTACGGCATTCGCCTCTGCGGACCCAGCCTTACTGATGTTACTAGTGTTGTTGGATTCTTCTTGAGTAAATAACAATCCAATTAGTCTTACTTGTTTCACTATATAAGGTTGATTAATTGGTTTGTATTTTGTCTGAAGAAGGAGAGGCACCGACCCCTCCGAAAGCGCTAATAAAACTGTATTTTATTTTATCTTATTCCTTGGATATCACTCAGTTTGTTTCTTGCTCCTATTGTTTTTTAACTAGTTTTTTGTCTTTGGTTTGTGTTTGGCTGTTTTCATGTTGAGCGAGACTGGAGCTCTGTCTCAAGGATTGTTATTTACTCAAGAAGAATCCAACAACACTAGTAACATCAATAAGGCTGGGTCCGCAGAGGTGAATGCCGTAGGCAATTTAACGGCCCTAATTCAAATCTTGCTTGGGCGCGTTGACAGCCTTACCCAGCGGATGGACTCTCTTTTACCTAACGGAGACATTGCTCCCCAAAGGAGTCTGGCTCATAGTGAAGCAATCCAACATAATTCACCTGGGCGGAACCAACTTTCCGGTTCTCGTCCTGACCGAAGCGTATCGCAACCCAATGACATTCAACCTGCTCAGGGTCAGGTTTCTCAGCAAAGCGGCAGTAATAATTGAGGAAATAATATGCAAACTGCCGAAACTCTTTCTTTTCCATCTATGGTTAACTTTTTGAATAGCAATAATTTTTTTGGCCCTGACACTGGTAGCGGAACCATGCAAGAGCAGAATTTGGGGGTGAGTAACATAACAACGTTAATAAATGACTTTGATCAGAAACTGTACAGATGTAAAAAGTTACAACTGGAAATAGCCTACTTGCAGGTATGTACTGATAAAAAGATTGTACCTAAAGGGTTGCGGCAATGGCGCTACCCAGTAGGCTTGATTGAAAGTTCACCCTTTCATCATGAGTTCTTGACCCTTTTTGACAAGCAAGGGTTTGAGTTCATAATGTTACTAATTAACCAATACAAAAGTGAAATTAATTGTCTGAAAGGGGAACTTGAAGTTTTAGAACATGCCATTAAAACAGATAATGAATTTTCTCGTTACAAATACGAGTATGCCAGAATCTTTACCAGTATTGAGGCCACTATGGCTAAGGTACTTGTTACCAAGAAGAAGAAAATTGCAAGAGACCTACAGGAATATGCAAATAATAGAGCATACCACTGTCCACCTTTTAATACACAGAACATAAGTAATCAGGATGTCTTTTCTGAAACTGACAATGGTTTACAAGATGAGAGTAATAGCTTCATAAATGGAGAATCTAACACTCATGCAGGGGAACCACAACCTCTACGTCGGAGTGAGAGACTAAATAACAATAATAATAATAGCAATGGTCATAATAGTAATCATTCCTCCCATCAGCAAGGGGCTTCAAACAACAGCAATAATCGGCCCAGTACTAGCAACCAACAGGGTTTTCAGAGGAACCAGAATGGTCAATACACCAACCGCAAGACGAACAGGAATCAGGGTCAGCCAAGGAACAGATGGAACCAACGCAGGAGATGACCAGATACCACCTTAAAGATCCTCAAATACTCATCAGTTTTGGGGGGGGGACTTTAAGATATACAACTATACTGTCTTAACCATTACTCAAGACATGGTGGACTTTTTCTCCAAAGGTTTGTCCTTTGTCCCTGATATGAACATGGACATTGTTAAAACTATAATGGACTTGAAATTATTTGTGCGTAAATTAAATTTGAATGCCCTAATGGGGGGGGGAGCCCACTTTAGTTAATTCTCTCAGGGTTTCAAGCCTTTTTAATCCACCTTTACACACAAGTTTAAGTTCCTTTGAAAAAATATGTGAGATGGATTTAAGAGCCACCATTAATGATAAAGATACTAAAAGGAACATTAACATTAACATCACAAGAAATGAGCATGAATTTTTAAACCTATTGCATGAGTGTAACATTAGGGTTATGAAACCCTATAAAGGGGGAGGGCTGGTTTTTATGGACCAGAATACATACATAGAAAGTATGAATAAACACCTTACTACTAGGGCTTCTACACAAGCTAGTATTAATGAACTTAATATAGCCTATAAAAGAATAACAACTATACTGGATGATCTCTTTTTAGAAGGAACTTGTGACTTAGATGTGCATCAATATTTAACTATGATTGCTCCTAGAATACCAGCTTTGTTTGGGATACCCAAAATCCATAAGAGATGCACTGATCCCCCTTTTAGACCCATTGTGGACGGACAAGGGTCCATGATATATGGATGCGCCAAATATATAGACAGCATTCTAAGGCCCCTTGTAGAACAAGAGCCCCAGATTTGTAAGGACTCGTGGAGTTTTCTGAATTATATAAGTAAACTGCATTTCCAACAAGACTTTTGTTTTCTCACAATCGATGTAAAGGGTTTATACACTGTAATACCTCAAGGCTTAGGACTTGAATGGATAAGAGATTTTTTGACATTAAGGCATATTGATGAGAAAACTATTTATTTGGTAGAAACTCTACTGGAGATTGTCTTAACCAATAACTATATGTTTTTGACGGGCAGTTATACCTACAGAGAACTGGGGTCGCAATGGGGTCAGCCTGCGGAGGTAGCTTCGCCAGTTGTATAATGGCCCATTGGGAGAACACCCTATTATTTAACAACGTTTTATTCCAGGATAATGTCGCTTGGTATACTAGATACCAAGACGACATGTTCCTGATTTGGAAGGGCCGAAAGCCTTAGTTTCAACTCTCATCACTAGTATATCACAAATGACCGATTTTTTTGAATTTACCTACAATATACATGACACCAACATTAATTTTCTTGATATCAATCTGTTTAAGGACACAATAAATTCTAGATATAAAAGCACAATTTACAGAAAACCTATTTACTCCAATTCCTTCCTGCATTTTACCAGTAGCCACCCTTACCATCAGATAAGAGTTGTTGTCAAAGGGCAGATGGTAAGGCCAGCTAGAATGGTATCTGATTAGTCTGATTTTGCAGAGGAATGTAAGTTCCTGGCATCCATGTTTATTAATACAGGCTACCCTGAACCTAAGGTGGCTAATATTGTCTTGGAAGTTACCTATAAGCGAAATATAGGCCATTTTAAGCCCCTTTTGCAGAGTAATACAGACCAAATTGTTGAAAATATTGACAACCAACACAATTTGGCTGTCAATAACAGGGAATATAATTTTAAAACTAGCTTCCTTTGTACTTACTCTTTAGACCACCTTAGAATAAGGGATATGTTAAACAAAAATTGGTCTCTAATAATTGAGGATAGTGGGCTCCTCAAAATTTTAGGAGAAAAGCCTAAAATAACTTACAGAAAAGGAGCTAATCTTAAAGTCTTATTGGAAAGAAAGAGGAATAACCTATATGGTAGGAACCATGGAATGTTTAGATGTGGGTCATGCCAACAGTGTAGACACTTGAGAATTGATTCTAAGGTTACCATTAGAGAGAAGACATATAAGGTTAATGGCAAGTATAATTGTGAAACTAAGGGCGTGATCTATTCAGCTTGTTGTGATAAATGTGCAGCGTATTACATTGGTAAAACGGAAAGGAAGATCAAACAGCGCATTTACGAACACCAATATGCCATTCATAAAAAAGATACAACTAATGCCCTAGCTAGGCACACCATTGACTATCCTGATCACAGGTTCAAATTCACTATACTACAACAAAGACTAATTGATGAAAGAGGGGGGCCTTGGCAACTACAATTGGAAATATATGAGATTATGTGGCAAATTAGAACAGCGGCCCACATGTTCCCAGGCCTTAATGAGTATGTCTTTATAAAATGTATTTTGAAGTATTTAGCCCTAAGAAGGTAGTCTGCTTCTTCTTTCACTAAGATTAACGTATTATTATTATTAGTTATTAGGTATTATTCACTGTAGTTAGTACATAAATTTAGGCTTAGGTACAAATTTTAGTATAACTTGTTTTCTATTTCTAAATTAACATTAATATTTTTATTTCTATAAGGTTGTAAATTCCACAATAATAATGGTTACTTTTATTATGGTGTTTGAAGTATTTGGCCTTCTTAGTGTACTATATACACACTAGAAGTAGTTATTTGCTTATGGTATAGTCAATACACTTTTTAACAGATATAATTTAATTGGCTATTGTCGTTCACAATACATTATTATTACAATAAGTTTTGTATTCGTATATTCTGAGTAGGTAGTAAAAACATTTATCTTAATTTCTTTAATAGGCTTTTATTTAAAGGAGGTTGTATGCTAAATTTATAGGCATTTACAACCTCTTACTCCTATATGATGCAAAACATCTGAGTTGTCTCATACAAGTGTCAACTACTGGTTTGATTTTTAATAAAATGTTATGCGACTGGCATACAGGATAGCATATATATATATATATATATATATATATATATATATATATATATATATATATATATATTTTTTTCCCAACAATAAGTATTGCATATTTTTTAGTCGGGTTTTTGTTTAATTCTATAGAAATTTTTTTCTTTTCAAAATTGCTTCACACATACTTTCTTATAGGAGCAACATTTCTCCTTTTAAAGAATGACAATGTGTTTTTATTGATTTAATTGATTAATTAGTCTTACTTGTTTCACTATATAAGGTTGATTAATTGGTTTGTATTTTGTCTGAAGAAGGAGAGACCCCTCCGAAAGCGCTAATAAAACTGTATTTTATTTTATCTTATTCCTGGGATATCGCTCAGTTTGTTTCTCGCTCCTGTTTTTTAACTAGTTTTTTGTCTTTGGTTTGTGAAGCAGATTACTGTAACTAAGGAAGTTATTCTTTCGTGTTGGGATATAGAAAGTGAACTGATGAAGACATAGTACTTCCCTATTACGTTTAATGGTGTTGGCGACCAAAAAACAATTACTACAAAATCAAAAGTTAAACCAACCATCACTGAATTATTGAATAATGTAAAGAAGAAAAAAAGAGAGAGAAATGGAGGTGGTATCTTTAGAAAAGGGAAGGAGTAAATTACCTAGAAATAAATGGAATTAGTGGGAAAAATACATGCAGAATATCATTTAGGAAGACTGAAATTTCAGGAAAGGCAAATATAGTCCTATAAAGGACTGGTTCAGGAGAAATCTAAAAAATGTTATACTGAATAATAATTAAGAAATAAATGATGTATGCATAATGCAGGAAAAGGGAAACATCTTTGTAATGGTTTATTTGCATTTTATAATTGTATGTGTACCCATGTCACTGTGTAATATGAAAAGTTAATAAAGGTGTTTAAAAATCATCTGCATTTTGAAGTGCCAGGCACGTCATAGTGTACATACTGAACGGCCAGTAAAAAGTATCTCATCATGTCTGTGTTTCAGTGTCAGGCTGTTTTCTGTTAGTGGACCAACACAGCATTTCTTTAGTGTTTTTTTTTCTTACTGAACAGCCAGGGATTTGATTTTTGCTCCTTTGCTGATGAATGATGCTCTGTTTCTAAAAAAAAAAAGAAATATTAATTAGTTGTTGTTACAGTGTAAAGTATGCACATCTTGGGATCTATAAGACTTATATTCATTTATGCTGAATATGAGAATGGGCATACATTGAAGTCTATGGTTCAAACTGTGGACACTAATGGGACTGATCAGTCCTGTTACTATACAGTATCAGGAATTCCTTCAGGTAATACCCCTCATTCACCTTTCCATGGTAGTACATACGTAGGGCTGTGATACAGAACAAAATGTACATATGCCATCTTTGCATTTTGCACTACAAAGCCTTAGCATGCCCTTTTTCACATTCCTGTGCATGCAGCAAAGAATGCATTTGACCTGTCAGTAACATTACCATGACATTATGACCTGCTATGTCACTCCCAACATTTTCTTTCTCCTGAACCAGTCCTTTATAGGACTATATTCCAATATACAGTCAGTATTACTGCTGAAGACAATATATGGTTCGCAGAACATGCTACCAAATATATTTCATTTCATTTCATGATTCACATCCTTTTCACAGAGATGGTGTCAAACAGTTTTGATTCAGTGGATGATATAAATACATGTAGTGGCAATGTCTTCTTGGATGGTTAGTCTAGTGATGTTCTCATGGTGGAGCGTGCTTGGGAATAAACTAATCTGCTGTGCCTTGCTTCATCTCCCTACATTATCTCTACTTCCACCCATCCCCAATATAATTAGATTAATGCAGTGTCATTCATCTCCCACAATTCTCTATCCATCCAATTATCAATTAGATTACTAGTCCAATATCTCTATACACTTAATCATAAATCTGGCATTTGACAACCACTCATACTCTGACTCTTAAATATACCCTCCTCCTTCTATCCAATCACCTTCTAGATTATAACAACCATCCCTACATACACTTTATAACAATGATTATCAGTCTGTTTGAGTCCCAATAATCTAACTTTTATATTAGATACAAGCCCATCACTGTAGAACTTAGGCAGGCCACCAGCCAAAATAATTGATAGGCTATCAGTTATTTTAACAATCCGAATGTTGCTGTATTTATTCACTGCATATGTGACAAAATCTGAATGACAAGATGACCACCATAAAAACACTACTACTACTACTACTACTACTAATAATAATAATAATAATAATACTAAGTTATTTTTAAATCAGCAGCAAAATCCAACCCTGGTACTCCAAAATACTATCATTAGAATTATTTGACAAATTACACAAAATTCTTCCTCAAATTGCCTACAAGCATACCAATAAACTTAGCAAAGAAATCCATTTAACCAAATACACAACTTACAACTAACAAAATGGCCATCTTTGCTGGTCAAAAGAGCAGGTCACATAAATCAGGTCCATCTTTCCATACTCTCTTATCCAAGAACAGCAACAAACCATCAAAAATCTAACCAGCATCATACTCTGTTCATCCAATGATCTACTCTGGGTTTAAAATTTATTAACTTTAATGTAAGAAGCCTTTGCAACAATTCTGATCAACTAGAAACCGTTATTGATTAACATACTCCAGATACACTTATAATCCCTAAAGCCTGGCTAAAACACCACATTAAAACTCCAAGGATTATAAAAGAATTCAACAGTACAGATTTTACAAAACAGCAAGTGGCACAGCCATTTTATCAAAAGAGCCATTTTAAATGTACATCGCATAAAAATAGTACTCTCTTTATAAAGAGGAAAACCCATAATCACACTTTTGGGCCTACACAAATTCAGGTTTTAGCTACTAGGCCTGTATATACTTCCTAAAAAACCAATAATGCTACTGAAAGATGCTGTCCACTAGCTGCTTAACAATGCAAACTCAGAAATAATCTGCACAGGGAATTGCAATATTAACTGGGCCTTGAAACGCTAAACAAATTCTACTTTATCTCTGCTTTGTCTACCCAAGTAATACTCATTTCCACTCAGACTGGCACAGCCACAAGCAGAGATAGCATTCTTGATTGGTTGGATCAGCTACAATCCTGATTCCACAAGCAACTGCCATCTCACTGTTATTACTTAACCTCAGTCCATTCCAAGGTTATTACAATTCGCAGTTTTAAAAGTGTCGACCAAAATTATCTAAATGGTATTATACAGCAAATCAGCTAGCTACCTATAGACCACATTCCAAGCCCAAGTGTTACAACACTTCAATCACAAGTATGTTAGACAGCTTAACTTTTAATCTATAAAAGTTAATTATGTATCCCAGCCCTGGATAACTCCTCAGTTGAAACCTCTGCAAAGGGATAGATTAAGGGCAAATTTTACTAAAAGAAAATGCCATTCCGACTTACACTCTCATAAATATTTAAGAAACAAATGCAAGCAGTTCATAAAATAAACAGCAAATGATAATACTTTGAAAACTATAATTCCAGTAACCAGCCCCTACTTTGAAATGTTTTGGCACTTGGTAAACAAATAGTTAAAACCAGGAACAAGTACAACCTATCATCAGCCTCTAATTCATCCAAGAAAGTGATCACTGAACTCCTCCACAACTACTTTTTAACAACAGTACCTAATATACCTACACCCCCTCCTCAGTCTTTAATAATACCCAATCTTTTTCGTCCATCCATATGAATTCCCAAGACCAAAACTTTAAAAAATTCTCTATCAAAGAATTAAGTCTGTTCCTAAGATGCTGTCCACTGGCTGCTCAACAATGCAAACTCAGAAATAATCTGCACAGGGAAGTTGTTTATGCAAGCAGTAAGAAATATGTCTCTACTGCAGATGCATTCAACGGGAAGCAGACTACATATATTTGTGTTTTAGGATTGTCTTTGGGCCAAGCACTGGTGAAAACAGAGCAAGGAAGGAATTTGGGATAAACATTTTGTAGAAGAATAAATAACATGGGAAAATGTATGTTGGATTAAAAAATAAACATGGAGAAATTTCTTTCAAATAGGTGCAAATTAAAATTATTTCAATGGACATACCAAAGAATAATTTCAGTAATGAATGGAAAATAAAACCATCAACTGTATATGAGAACTTTCCTAAAGACTATCATATGTGACCAAGACACATCTTGTAAGCCATGAAAACTGATGTCATGTCAGCACTAGAACTCAGTCTTTCACTTCTTTGGCCACACTTTCGCTGACTGAGGAATACAATGCATATAGAAAACAGATGAAAGTAATACTAAGAACTCTCTGAAAATCAGTTCTAAGCTTCTATTTCAGATCAATTTTTGTTATTCCAGTTTTTTCATGTCTTGTTTTTTTTTAAATAGATATTCTTAATGTTTAATAATTGTTGACAAATTATGCTTCATGCTGCTTTTGCACAATCTTTACAGCAAAAATGTTATAGTTTAAATAAGTAAATCTAGTTACAGTAAGTAAAATCTTACACAAGATTAAAGTTCATGGTTCAATAAGGTCTGACCACCTACCTCCAGAAGTCCTAAAGCTGGCAGACTACTCTACTGTAATCCCTCTTATAAGACCAATCAAAAGATGCATCCAAAAGAGTAACCTACCATTAATTTGAAAGTATACCATATCATATATGTTTAAAAAAGTGGTTCATCAGTCAAAGAGAAGAATTATTGGCTAACAGATAAGCTCAATATTTTAACTAAAGTATTAGAGTGCATGCATTGTTTACTAGCAACATACACCTACATAAATGAGGGGGGAAAATCCTCAATGGCTCTTAATACAGTTTCTGGAAATACTGCTCCATCAATACACCACTTCTAAGTGCAACTGACTATATCAAAGACAAGATTAATAAGAGAGAAGAACTAGAAGTATTACTTCTAGACCTTTCAGCAGTTTTTGATGTCATTAGTCAAACTGGACTAATAAAAGACCAGAAGACTTGTGTTTCCATCATGATACTGTAAAATGATTTGTAAACTCTTTCTCTTATTGAAAATTTAGACTCAAATGGGGAATGAGTTTTTCAGAATATTTATATCCACCAAAGGTGTCCAACAACTTTCTATATTAGAACTCATACTATTTAGTCAGCATATAAATTCTATGTCAGAATATACTGGACAGCTCACAGTGATGTAATACACTGACAACACAGACCTTTTTTGGTTAGGGAAAAAAACATAAAATTGTCAAAACCCTACTCCTAGTAAAACTCAAAGATCTCAAAAATGATTGCACGATTTTTTTATCTCACTCTGAATTCTACCAATACCAACTCACTTGTGAGGACTCCCAGTATGACTGCTCACTGATCAATAGGTTGATTACAATTCTCCCACTGTGAAAACTGCAACCAATAAAACAGTTAAAAATACTCATCTGGGGAAAATTCAGTTACTGGCTAGTATACACTGCTTGAATACAAACTAAGAAGAAATTTGAAGAAAATAGGGAAAAAAACCTCTGGCTGAGAAGAATTCTTTATCTGTTCATCAAAACGCAGTTCAGCTTCTACTTTGGTACAGGAGATGGCCTCCAGTAATTTAGAGGAAAAAGTAAATCAAATATATGTAGAGGTGTTTAAAATAAGTGAAACAATGAAAGAACATATAAAGTGAAATAACAAAAGGCTGGAAAAATAGAAAAAAAATAAACTAGTAATTTAGATGAACTGATTCAACTTCAAAAATGAGATGAAATGGAAAAAAAAGTCTGGCGGAGCATGAGACTTTCCAAGAAGAGATGTTAAAAAAATAATCAAGTTAGAAGACAGAACACATAGAGAAAATCTAAATTGTTCCATTGTACCAGAGAAATGGGGAAAAACAGAGTGCCTTTATTTTATGAAAGTACAAATAAGAAACTGGACCAGTTTTCCACAGCAGAATCATGTATTTGCTCCAAATCTTGAGAAAGAAGCCAATACCTGTATTACTAAAGATGCAATCATACCATCAGAAAGAGTTGCTCCTGACAAAACTGTGGCAGAAGGGAAAAGTATTAAAAATTGGGAAATACAGTGTTTGTTGAAAGTAATTATTCACTCTACATCAGGCAGAAGAGAAACATATTTATCCCAGCAATCAGGGAATTTCAAGAGGCAGGTGTGAGATTCCAGCTGATATATCCAACTTTCTTCAGAATATTTTTCCTGGAGTGCAAAAGACATTTTTGGATGACAGAATTGCTATGGAAAGTGATTATGCACTGTACAACAGGCAGAAAAGAAACATGTTTATCCCAGCAATTAGGGAATTTCAAGAGCCAGTTGTGAGATTCTAGCTATGGAGGAAATAAAAAAAGGTTAGCCAGCAAAAAGTTAGTCATTAAATAGAAGGCAAAACTGTTTATCATTCTTCTGGCAGTAATAGTACCCATGCAGAGATTTCACTTGTGAACCTGGGATGAGACTCAAATTAGTCCAATGGGACCAGTTCTCTATCTCAGTTAACAAATTGCACATCTTCTTCTTCTTCTTTCGGCTGTTCCTGTTAGGGGTCGCCACAGCAGATCACCTGTTTCCATTTCTTCCTGTCCTCTGCATCTTGCTCTGTCACACCAACCACTTGCATGTCCTCTCTCACCACATCCATAAACCTTATCTTAGGCCTTCCTCTTTTCCTGTTACCTGGTAGCTTCATCCTTAGCATCTTTTTCCCAATATACTCAGCATCCCTCCTCAGCACATGTCCAAACCAACGTAATCGTGCCTCTCTGGCTTTGTCTCCAAACCTTCCTACCTGGGCTGACCCTCTAATATACTTATTCCTAATCCTGTTCACCCTCATCACACCCAGTACAAATCTTAACATCTTTAATTCTGCTACATCCAGCTCAAACTCCTGCCTTTTTGTCAATGCCACTGTCTCCAACCCATATAACATAGCTGGTCTCACTACCCTCTTGTAGACCTTCCCTTTCACTCGTACAGGTGCTCGTCTGTCACAAATCACTCCTGACACTCTTCTCCACCCACTCCATCCTGCCTGTACTCTCTTCTTCACCTTTCTTCTACACTCACCGTTACTCTGAACTATTGACCCCAAGTATTTAAACTCAGCCACCTTCGCCACCTCTATTCCTTGCATCCTTACCATTCTTCTATCCTCCCTCTCATTCACACACATATATTCTGTCTTAGTCCTGTTGACCTTCATTCCTCTTCTCTCTAGAGCATATCTCCATCTCTCCAGGGTCTCCTCCACCTGTTCCCTACTCTCACTACAGATCACAATGTCATCTGCAAACATCATAGTCCACGGGGACTCCTGTCTGATCTCATCTGTCAACCTGTCCATCACCATTGCAAATAAGAAAGGGCTCAGAGCTGATCCTTGATGTAACCCCACCTCCACCTTAAATGCATCCGTCACTCCCACAGCAGACCTCACTGCTGTCACACTACCCTTGTACATATCCTGTACCACTCTTACATACTTTTCTGACACTCCTGACTTTCTCATACAATACCACAACTCCTCTCTAGGCACCCTGTCATATGCTTTCTCTAAGTCTACAAAAACACAATGCAACTCCTTCTGACATTCTCTGTACTTCTCCATCAACACTCTCAGAGCAAAGATCGCATCTGTAGTGCTCTTTCCTGGCATGAAACCATACTGCTGATCACTAATCATCACGTCCCTTCTTAACCTTGCTTCCACTACTCTTTCCATAACTTCATGCTGTGACTGATCAATTTTATCCCTCTGTAGTTACTACAGCTCTGCACATCACCCTTATTCTTAAAAATCGGTACCAAAACACTTTTTCTCCATTCCTCAGGCATCCTCTCACTTTCCAAGATTTCATTAAACAATCTGGTTAAAAACTCCACTGCCATTTCACCTAAACACCTCCATGCTTCCACAGGTATGTCATCTGGGCTAACAGCCTTTCCATTCTTCATTCTCTTCATAACTATCCTTACTTCCTCCTTGCTAATCCATTGTACTTCATGATTTACTATCCCTACATCATCCAACCTTCTCTCCTCTCATTCTCTTCATTCATCAACCCCTCAAAGTACTCTTTCCATCTCCTCAACACACTCTCCTCACTTGTGAGTATGTTTCCCTCATTATCCTTTATCACCTTTACCTGCTGCACATCTTTCCTAGCTCGGTCCCTCTGTCTAGCCAATCAGTACAGGTTCTTTTCTCCCTCCTTAGTGTCCAACCTTTCATACAACTCTTCATATGCCTTATCCTTAGCCTTCGCCACCTCTCTCTTTGCCATGCACCTCATCTCCTTATACTCCTGTTTACTTTCTTCATCTCTCTGACAATCCCACTTCTTCTTTGCCAACCTCTTTCTCTGTATACTCTTCTGTACTTCCTCATTCCACCACCATGTCTCCTTGTCGTCCTTCCTCTGTCCAGATGTGATACCAAGCACCTTTCTAGCCGTCTCCCTTACTAGCTCTGCTGTAGTTGCCCAGCTATTTGATAACTCTTCACTGCCACCCAGTGCCTGCTTTAACTCATCCCTGAACTCCATCTCACAATTACCCTTTTTCAATTTCCACCACTTGATCCTTGGTGCTGCCCTCACACTCCTCCTCCTCTTCTTGATAACCAACTTAATCCTACAAACCACTATCCTATGCTGCCTAATGACACTTTCTCCGGTCACCACTTTACAGTCTCCAATCTCTTTCAAACTGGCCTTCCTACATAAGATATAATCCACCTGTGTGCATCTTCCTCCACTCTTGTATGTCACCCTATGCTCCTCCCTCTTGTTAAAATACGTATTCACCACAGCCATGTCCATCCTTTTCACAAAATCCACTACCATCTGACCTTCTGCATTCCTTTAACACCATACCTACACATCACTTCCTCATCCCCTCTGTTCCCTTCACCAACATGCATTGAAATCTGCTCCAATCACCACTCTCTCACCCTTGGGTACAGTCATCACCACTTCATCCAATTCACTCCAAAATTTTTCTTTCTCATCCATTGCACACCCAACTTGTGGAGCATATGCACTAACAACATTCATCATTACATCATCAATTTCCAGCTTCATAAACATCACTCTATCCGACACTCTTTTCACCTCCAAAACACTCTCAGCATACTGTTCCTTCAGAATAACTCCTACGCCATTTCTCCTCCCATCCACACCATGATAAAACAATTTGAACCCACCTCCGATACACCTAGCCTTACTCCCCTTCCATCTGGTCTCTTGCACACACAATATACCAACCTTCCTTCTGTCCATCATATCAGCTAGCTCTCTCCCTATACCAGTCATACTGCCAACATTCAAAGTTCCAACCCTCACTACCACAGTCCTAGCCTTTCTCCTCTCCTCCTGCCTTCGGCCATGTCTTCTGCCTCTTCTCCTCCTTCAGTAAACAGTAGCCCAATTTCCGCCAGCACCCTGTAGGCTAACAGTACTGGTGGCGGTCGTTGTTAACCCGGGCCTCGACCGATCCGGTATAAAAAATTTTCTTGGTGACTGCATGAAATGTTTTGGCGAAGTTTTACACCGGATGCCCTTCCTGACGCAACCCTCCCCATTTATCCGGACTTGGGATCGGCACAAAGAAATGCACTGGCTTGTGCATCCCCAATGGCTGGGTTAAACAAATTGCACATATAAATAAATAAATAGAAAAATCTTTTCTGCCCCACCCCAAAAATGCCTTGAGTGATAGAAAAACCCAGGAGCTGACTAGAAGAATCAGAAGTGCCTTGGACTTGAACCAGAGACAGGTGTTGGAAGATGAACAAGATCAAGAAAACCAACAGCATTTTGAAATTAGTAAATAGACAGAAAATTATAAATCATCAGTTATAACAAATACAGTACTAGACATGTGAAATGTGGCTTTGCAATAAGTGGCTTACATTGGAATTTTGTTGAGTGTATTAAATTAGTGGGTGGACTGCAGAGGATATACCCAGCTTTAAGTCCGTTATGTTAAATTGACACTACATGGACTGAAGAAATAAATTTAAGTAAAACGTTTTTTATGTGTTTAAAAATGCATAATGTAAATTACATGTTATATTGTAAATCAGTCTTCTATAGTGTGCAGTCAAGGATATTTTAAATGTGAGTTGGGGGGTGTCTTATCAGCAATTGCTGTACATGTTAAAATTAGTGAAAGCAAAAAAGTAAATGTTATTAATTGCTAGGTATCCAAGGCTTTATAGTGTGACAAGGTAAGTCTAGACAGAAGTAAGTTAAATTTAATATAATATTGTGGTGTTGGCTACTGGGGTCAGGGATGTATATATGAATTTATCATATTATATGAAGGACTAAGATATTAATTTCCCTTGTTTTTATACACATGGATATCTGGCATAAAGTCCTTGGTTTAAGACATAGCCAAAGTTCTTTTTTGAACAAACAGGTTTGAAAAATAAGATAGAACAATGAAAGGTATGGAAAATTCTAACATTTGCAAAGTCATTAGCAAAGGCTTTTAGTGAGAGACAATAACTCTACAATGCACCCACTTAATCATGAGAAGGCTGGGCAGTGTGTTCTGAATGAAATATACAAAGAATCATTTGTGCATCTGCAAAGTCAATTACTGTTTTTACTTGTAGATGAGAAGTTTGCAGGTACAAGCAGTTAATCATGACAGTCTGAGCACTGCTTGGTGAATTGTATAAGGTACAGTGTATTTAACATTTTAAGGTATTCTGGCAAACAGTTAAGAGGAAAATAAACTGAATTTTAAACTGTGGGTAGTGAACAGCTGTTTCCCTTGGAGCCTTAGTTCTTTAATACATTTAATACAACAAAAAAGGTGCCAATACACTTTTTTTCTTAGGCTAAAAGTAAATGTTTACTGAAAGCATGCAAACTGTTTTTCATATCTGGCAGGGTGATAGAGATAAGAACAGACAGCAATTAGTTTAAGTGGGGATACAGGCTGTAACATGCACTTTGACATGGGTAACTCTAATTAGCTATCAATTTTGGGAAGTTGCTCCAACCTGGAGGGGTAAACTTTTGAAAATGTATATAATTGTTCTAAGTTAAATGGAGTGGGGGTTCTGAAAATCAGTTTAAGTTTTTGCTTGAGTGTTTTCATTGAAGCAAAAAGTCTTGAAAATGTGCCACAGGTTCAATAGGAGATGAGAAAAAAACTATGCAAGAGATCAGTCTGCTCAAGATAAATGTTGGAATGCAAGTTATAAGCCAGGAATATACATTCAAAACCATTGCCATGTATAATAAGTGGGAGCAATAGCTTTATGTCATAATGGCTACTCTGTCCTATCATGTAATATAAATAGCATTACAGGTATAGAAAAAGTAAAGGGTATTAAATTATATTAAGAGGTGTATGGTATAAATAATAATGTTACAGGAGATATAGTGGATAGAAATGAGCATGGGAATAGAAGAGAGACACCAGCATCCTGTAAAAAAAAAAAAAAAAAAAATCTGCGATGGCTGTAATACCTAAAGATGGTAAAGACCCATCTGATCCTGCTTCATATAGGCCCATTTAAATTCTATAACATAATTATATGTGTTTATGTATTTAATGACTAAAAGAATGGCAAAGATGATGCCATAATTGATAGATATGGACCACTGTGGTTTTGTGGAGGGTAGGCAGACATTTGACCATATTTACAGAACAAAGATGATCCTGAGGGAAACAGAATGTAAGAAAATATCACTTTTATTGGTGGTTTTTGATGCAGAGAAAACATCTGACAGACTAAGGAGGGATTTTATGAGTCGGGCAATGGAAGCATTTGCATTTGTTTATATAATAATAAGGTTAATTAGAGGGATTGGAGACAAAAATCAAAGTTGGAGGGTTCTTGTTTGATAAATGTGTCTGAACAGAGGAACCAAGCAATGGTGTCCTTTTTCCCCTTTGTTATTTGCGTTATATGTAGAACCACTGGCAAAGAAAATAAGGGACTCAGAAATTCAAAGATGTAACTGGTATGGTGTTCAAGAAAAATTGGCTTTATTTGCAGATGACATTATTTTGTACCTGATGGACCCAGAAAAGGACATCTCAGTGTTGTGGAATATTCCGAGACACTTCAAGGTTATAAAATTAATGAAGATAAAATGAAAGCTATAGCTATAAAGTACATACCCACAGATGAATTGGTCCAGCAATACCCATATTTACAGGGACATAGTAAATGAAGTATTTAGGATTATGGATTAAAAGGATTCAGTCATAGCAGCTAAGGATATATAGAAAGAGACTAAACAAAAGATAATAAAAACTGAGAAACTGGAAGCTCTTGCCTATGCATATGGATAGCGAGATACAAGCAGTAAAATGTTTTAGTTCCTTTAGTTTTATACACGGGTCAGGCACATTTCTGTCAATGAGAGGAGAAGTTGTGGAGAATAATTAATAAAGAGTTGAAAGATTTGATTTAGGAGAAGAGGAGAGCAAGAATCATGTGGGATAAAGGTTCAGGATGACCTAATTTAAAGTGATATTTTAGAGCTACACAGTTAAGGCTCTTGTACATAACACAAGAAGAAAGCTACAATTCAGACTGGAAAGGGATGATGAAGCAGGGGGTTAATTCAAGAAATAAGGAAAGAATGGGATTTTGGCCGTAGATCCTTTAGAAGAAGAACAGCAGTCATACAGAATATTATATTCCTACAGTAGCGGAAATTATAAGAACTAAGCCAACACATGAATGGAGACAGGTAATTCTGCCGATAGGGATGACTGAAATTACAGGCACAGAGAATACACAAGAGGGGGCTGCAATTTACTGGAGGAAACTGGGAAAGAAATCAAGGTATTGGCAAAAAATAATTAAAAAAGAAAATGTAATAGAATAAGAAGAGGCCAAGAATGCATTTGGATTGCAGGCTGGTAATTGCCTTCCCTATCAGGGATTGATATCTGAGTACAGACAAAGAAAAATGGATAGGGGAACCCTTAATGAAAGATCTGCACTGACTGAGTTTTTAATTGCATCTAGAACAGAAGGAAACTGCTGTTAAAACATGGATAATTAGTAGGGTATATAACATGTTGCACAATAAATATAGAATCATTCAAAAAATGTTAGAAAAGATTGGGAAGAGAGATTAGACATAATTCACAAAGAAACAATAGGAGGACGTATTTATGGTTCCCAAATATGCAACAAAGTCTAAAAGATTTAGGATTTTTGCCTGTAAGTATTTGCATAGATACTACTATACCCAAAACAAACTTCAAAGAATTTTTTTCCTCAGGTAGATGGCAAATGTTGGAGGTGTGATGGGAAGAAAAGGGTACTTGGGACATATGTTTTGGGAGTCTAACAAGTTGGAACACTTTAAAAATTCCCTACAGACTACCCTGTCAGGAATACTGGGAGACCAAATTACTGTAAGGAAATGTATTTTTTTAGCTGGGATACCAGATCTGGCTGCCAAAAAAGCTGTTACAAGAAAATGGAAATCAAAATCTAAACCAACTATACTTGAAGTAGTGAATGTTGTAACAGAGGCAAAAGAACAGGAAGTGGGATCCTTAGAAAAGGGTAGAAGTAAATTGTATAGAAAAAATGGAAATTGTGGGAACAACACATGCAGAAAGCATGTTTTGGAGGATAAATGAGGTTTAAGAGAAATCAGGAAATTAATAATTTATGTAATGTCACTTATACTATATATCACACATGTTTTTATATATCCCATAATGTTTGTAAATGTCAACTTGTTAATATGACTTCATTACTTTTATAGAAATCTAGGTTTGCCTATGTGACGACCCACCACTGCCAACCAGTAATCAAGGAGCCTCAACCCTTATCACTGGCAACAGTGGGGGAGGTTCACTGTGAGGATAACAGGTACACACAGTATTTTCAGATGCAGCTCTCTGCATCAAGTGCAATTTCCCTTAAGAGCACACAGAGACCACAGTCAGTCCGGGGATGGTTTCTCACTCTTTCTCCAGATACCCAGTAAGAGTCCCCACTGGCACAGATATGTAATTGAGATCTCATCTGAGTGACCAAGCCAAGACCTCCAGCACCCTCTCTGTCTAACCAGTGTTTCGTGTCCCTGCCCAAGTAGCTGACACACACATTCTCTGAGATTGGATTTACATACACACACCTGGGAAAGGCAGGCACAGTCACTCCTGCCAGCTACCTTAAGGCTCTTCCAAGGGTACCCAATATATTGAGTGATATGAATATTAATATAAATGGTAGCTTGACCAAGAGCAAGGCTGTTAGGAGTGGCCCACACAGTGTCACCAAATAACTATGCAAGTACTCTCAAAATTTAAATATCTCTACACAGATTGGTCACGATGAAAGGTTTAAATATATTTAATAATAATAATAATAATAATAATAATAATAATAAAATAACAAGACAATACAAAATATATATTCACAGTGACATCAGAGTTCAAAATCACAGGAAATATTTAAAACAACATTGATGGGCAGCCTCAAAAAAATCTATGCTGAGATATTTCAGAAATGTTATGAAAATCTGTATATGGCAGGGGAATATTGAAATCAATGGAAATATTTATGGAAGACTTAATTATGCCAATGCTAAAATCAGGTGAGGTTCAACATTAACAGGTAATACAGGAAGAGATGGGATAAAAATAGTGATGCACAGCCAGAAGAAATATCTCCAGGAAGAGATGACATTCCTGTGGGAGCTTTCAAGTTTGAAGGGAAGAAAGTGATAAATATCTGGAAGGTTTTGCTTAGCAATATTTTAAAGGAGGGGGTAGTACTGGCATCTTGGAAGAAAGCTGCAGTGGTTGTATTATCCAAAGAAGGTAAAGACCCTTTAGATCCAGCTTCATATAGATCCATTTCTATTTTAAATCATGAGTACAAAGTGTGGATGTCTATACTAGCTAAGTGGGTGCCAAAAGTGTTGCCAAAATTGAAAGATATGTATCAATGTGGTTTTGTGAAGGGAAGACCAACATTTGACAATGTTACTGTATAATGATGATTCAGAGGAAAGTATTGCCTAAGAAAACACTGATAGTCTTGGTTGGTCTTGACTCAGAGAAATTCAATGGAGTCAGGATTTTTTGAGTAGGGCAATGGCAGCACTTGCATTCTCCAATAGAATAATAGACTAAATATGGAGGATTTATGAAGGATTGGAGGTAAGAATTAAGTTGTGTGGGGGGACCCTCTATGACAATCTGTGTTTGAGAGGTGTAACAAGGTAGGGGTGTCATCTTTCCCCTTTACTATCTGAGTCATATTTAGAGCAATTATCAAACAAAATAAGGGACTCAGGAAGTCAAGGGTATAACTTGAATGACAATCAAGAAAAGTTAGCTTTGTCACTGATGATTTTATTTTGTACGTAATAAATCCAGAAAAGGGTAATTTGGTGATGTGAAATACTTTCAGACAGTTTCAAATATGTTGATGATATTTTGGTGAAACAAAGGCTATAGCAGTAAACTATGTAGCCAAACATCAATTGCTTCAGCAGTAATATGATAAGAAGAAGTACTTATATGCATGGAGTGGAAGGGAGTCTGTTATATCAGCTAAGGATATACTGGAAGAGACTAAAAAGATACTACAATACTTGAGAAGGTGGAAGCTCTTGATTGTGGATATGAATAATAAGATACAAGCAGTGAAAATCTTTCTAGTCCCTTTAGTTTTACTATACAGACCATGTTAATTTTTATCAACCAGAGGAGAAGTTATGAATCACAATTAATAAAGAGTTGAATTAATTTATTTGGAAGTGGAAGAGGGCAAAAATTAAGTGGGATAAGCTAATTCTCTCTACAGAACAAAAAGTTTTGGGACTACTTGATTTAAAACAAAACTTTAGAGCTAGACATTTAACACTCACACACATAACACAAGCAAGAGGATGTAAATAAAAGTGAAAGGGGATGATGATGAAACGGGATTGAGACATAATGAAGTAGGATTTTGAATGCAGGTACTTAAAGAGAATGACAACAAACATATAGAATATTATCTTCATAGAGTAACAAAATACATTCTATAGCTAAGGCAACATGGGAATGGAGAAAGGAGATTTCACCAATAAGGATAAATGGAAGTAGCGGGCAAGGAAATGAGGCAAGAGTAGGTTGGAATTTGTTGAATTAGTGAAAGAACAAAGGTTTTGGGAGCAGATAACTAGGTAATAGAGTTGGGTGATGCTAAGCAGAAGTTTGGACTCCAGGTTACCTTCCTTACCAGGAACTGAAAGCAGAGTACTTGCAAAGATAAATGGAAAGAGGATTATTAAATAAAAGAAAAGCACTGGTAGTACTTTAGTTGAATCTAGAAAAGAAGTTTCCATTAAAAAGGGGATAATTAGCTGCACATCTAAAATATTGCATGACAAGTATAAGAATCAATCAGAGGAGGATTGGAAAGAGAGAGCGGAAAGGCAATATACAACAAAACACAGCAAGGGCTTCTGAACAGCTCCCATGTATGCAAGTCCAGAAGATTTAAGATTTTTGCTTTGAAGTGTTTGCATATGTATTTTTATACCACAAGCAGGCTTTAGAGATTTTTTCCTCGGGTATACAGCAAATGGTGCAGATGTGATGGCAAATACAGAGGTAACTGGAAATATTATTTTTGGTAATATATTGATTTGACAGATTTTAAAATTTCCCCTACAGAATATTTTGTCAGAAGTGTTTGGTGAAGCAAATGACTGCAACTAAAGAAATAATTTTCTGAGCTGGGCTATGGTATTTAAAATGCCCAACATAGGAAGGCATTACTAAGTTTAATGCTATTAGCTGCAAAAAGCAATTGCTAGCAGATGGAGATGAAAATTTAAGCCAAGTATAGCTGATGTACTGAACAGTGTAAGGGAGAAAGAAGTGGAGGTGCGATCTTTGGAAAAGAGAGAGAGCAAATAAATGGAATTTGTGGAAATAATACATGCAGGGTGGTGTTAAGGAGTAAAATTTGAGAGAGGATGACAGTTGAGCAATTTGTGTGATGTTGGAGTGAATGAAAAGTTTGACTATTGCATGAAAATAAAGGAAATGTTAGTATTTTTTTGTTATAGTTCTATACATGTAACTGTAATTTTTTTTAAATGCCATGTTTATTAATTATAAGTTATGTACTCATTATAACTAGGCATCTGTGTTGTCCATTTTCATTTTTCCTCACTTATGGGTTCTGGATCCTATCCTCGGATCTGACTCTGCTGTTTTTACCATACTTCAGATCCAACTCTCAAGCTCCTCCCTCTACCCACAATGCCATACTCCATCCCTATTGCCTTAGATCCAGTTTGCTGTTCTATTTCCCAAAAGCAGAAGAAAAACAGATGTAGCCAGACAGAAAAGACAGGGGTCAAACCTGGAACTGTAGATTCCAAACAGTCTAATAGGTCCTTAAAGAGACAGTGTCAAGATTCCCTGCAGCTCTCATTGTTTTGATTAAGCTGGTAGGTCAGGTGATCCTATTGTTTACATTCAGGCAGCTTTTAGTGTGATGGCTCAAGTTTCAGTACTTTGGGGTAAGGGTAATTTAACACTTCAGGAAATGCTAGCAGTTTCCTCTGTGTGCTCTCTTATTTATATAGTATGACTTATTATATCTTATTTATTATGACAGTAGTAAAACCTTACTGTATCACTTCACTTTGAAATTTAGAGAAGTGCTTATATGAGCTACTTTTTCTTCCCTCACTTTGGAGGCAGACACAAATGTGTTTTTTTTTAATATTTTCTGCAATACAGTTGTTTGGTTGTATACCTAATGGAAAAAGATATAATGAATTTTACTGCTCATTGATGTGCTCTTTACATAGTGTCCCCTTCAATTTATTGCTGTGGTGGGTCTTACTGTTTGTTATATGAGAAAAGGGCACCACAGTTATGTCCTTAGATGAGCAGTACAAGATGCATTACTGTTGGTGGAGGAGGACTAATTAGAACGTGACAGAAAAAAGGTGCACTGTTAATTAGAAGCACTCAACTAAGTCAGCTTTCAATACTAGGTATGTGGAAAAGGCAGACTATTGTTACACATTGCCAAAGAAGTATCCCTGGTCCTGATGTACAAACAGTGCTTCAGAGAGGTCATCTGTAAAACTGTTCGGCTTGGATACCACCCAGAAAGAATTTTTGTGAACTTATTCAAGAATACATGAGGTGAATTTATTTCACAACTGTAAAATATGAACTATCCTAAAGCTGTTTTAACATAAATAGGCACAGAATTTTTTTTCTTTTCTGCTTGTTTATGCAACTTACCGCAGCGCATTACAAATCATATGCATCCTAAAGTCTCACTGTGCCATCACTACAAAGTGGCTGAGATTGGATGAAATGCATTCCTCTTGTCTAACAAACACCACACCCAAATTTATCAGGGTTTGCAATAGACTTATAAAAGGCTGTTTTGCAAGCTGTTGAAATGTGATATAAAAAATGCGAAGTAATAACCGGACAAAAACAAACAACAGTAGTGCACCTTGCCAGTCCTGCTGCACTTCATGTAGGGACTGTTCCACCCACAGTTCTACTACTTGAATAAGCCCACTCTGAACTGGCACAACTTTGTACCAAGTGAATTACAGAGTTTATAGCAATAAATAATTACATACTTGTCCCAAAAACTATGCAGCCTTGGAAGGGGGTGGGTAGTCTTTTACCTCTATGTTAATGTTCTTTAGTATTAATTATTTGTACTGCTCAAGTGTTAGCTCCTTGATATTCTTTGTATGACTAACTCCCCTGTTACTCAAATGATTCTATATAGGTTGGCTTAGGTGTTGTGGATGGCTGTGCCCCACAAATCACTCTAATATAAATATCCTTCAGGGTTGCACCATTTGTGGGGAAGGGAACCCAGTTATGAGAGCCTACTATGCTGCCTGTACCCTTTGTTGCTAAAAGTAACCACTGCTGTTACTGTTTCTGTTTTATGGTTGTTGTTTTTTTTCAGGTACTGATTGCCATGTTTTTTTCAGAGATGCAAAGGAACTCCTCATGCAGGACAGTGTGGATAAAATAAGAATATTGTTTGGTCAGGTGACGGAGGAAATAGTTGGCATAGGCTAAATCGACTTTGGTCAAGTAGCTAACACTACCATATTATTATATAGCCAAAACATCTGGGAGCTGAGAATGTCTCAAATGATGATGTACTAATAAGCTGGCAGCCCTATCAGGCCTAAAAAGAATAACTTAAATCCAAAAAGAATAAAAATGGGGGTTAGCACTGGACTTACAAGTGGCTTATTAAGGGAGTTTAGCCTCATGCAAATAAAGGTTCATAGGTATATAATAGGCTAACAACCACCAGGGCCTAGTCATGCAACCCAGCCCAATTGTGCCCCTATGTATCGTGGACATTTATTAGGACAGGTATGTTAGTTGGGAAGTTTTTAGAGGTTACGTGGAGGATATGTTAGTTTGGGTATTATGTCTCTGTATATCAGAGATATGGGGCCAGACCCTATTTACTATCAACTAGCAGTGATATATAATCAATCACTGGTCCATTCCTATGTTAGCATCAATGACTACACAGAGAGATTCTGCTGTATTTCTTTCGATGTTCCTATGATCTTCAAGTGGAATGAAGCACAGACAGAGCAGGCATAAAGCAGAATGGTGAAACATGGAAATCTGTGATATAAAAATCATGGTCAGAAATCAAAGAAAACTGGTACAACAGCCCCAGTGCACACAGTATACAGTGATGGTGGTAATGATGGGACAGATACAGTGACACAGGACAATACTTAATGTTTTACTGACACTAAAGTTAAACTGCGACTAACATATTTTAACTAAACAATAATCTCAAAGTCTATTTGTTTCACGATGATCCCTTGAATGTAACTTCTCTAGCAGACAAGTCTGATATATGATATTGAAAGGAGTAATGTGGGACTCTGAAATGCTACCCAGTAGTATTTCACCAAAAACAGTGAAGTACATTCTGCATAGTATACAGTATGAACAAGAACACTGATCATGTTGTGCCTCCCCCACTAAATAAAAAAGATATGAAGTAATTGAGATTTGTTTTAGTATATTATTTACTATACTATAAAGAGATTCCGCTGCCATCCAAAGGTCCAACTCCAGAAAAAGAAAACTTAATATAAAGAAAAAACAGGGTAGGACCACCACGAGATGAAGCATAAAACAAGATTTATTATATATAAATGAGCGCTTTCACTTGCTACCAAGGCACGCTTTTTCAGATTTCACCAAACAATTCAAACATCCAACTATATATACATTTCATCCTGACTCAATTGACTAAAATTAGACACACCTCACAGTATAATTAATCACTCATTAAGTAATCATCATCAATTCAATATGAATCTCAGTTTGCCTCACTAAAAAAGCTAATAGAACCATTTAAAAAGTAAACATATATATAAAAGATAAACATATATATGGACAACTGTTCATTGCATATTCATTACTAACCAGACCTTTTAATATTTAGAATATTTTGTACAAAAGTTAGTATGTAAGGTAACCTACCCACTCACTAAATATACCATATAACATATAAGAGTCATATAAAACTCATAGTTAACCTGGATAGATGAGTATGTATAAAATGTGTGTATAGAGAATGTCAAATAATATAGCTATAGTTAGCTTTTGTTGACTGTTTATAGACATAACAAATATCAATTTATTTAGATGAGAAAAAATGAATAAAAAGTGAATAAAAATACATCCAATGAAATATAGAAACATATATGTATATGTATAAAAATAAAAATATCTAATGAATAAATACATAAATAAATAATGAAATAAAACAATATATATATTATATGATGTCCATAACAAATAATAATAAATTATATGCCTAAGGCAATAACAACACATATAGTTGTCCAACATTACTATTAATAAACTATTTATATCTACGAGCTGCAAGTATATGTTTTATACTAATAAATTGATTAAGACCAGGATACACATGTACTCGTAGTTTAAAAATCCAGCATAACTCTACTGACTCCAAATAATTCATATTATCACCACCCCTCTTGTTTTTAGTAACTAACTCTAACACCCTAAATTTAAAACTGTGACTTGTATGAATTGCAATATGCTTGGCTAGTGCATTCTGTTGATTCATTCTTCTAATATCATATACATGATTATACATTCTATCTTTAAATTTCCTTGATGTCATCCCTACATAGAAAGCTGTATATTTCATACAGGTCGCCAAGTATATAAGATTCATATCTTCACATGTTGCATAAAACCTGGGTGTGAAATGATAATCAATAGTGGGGTGGATAAAATGTTGCGTTACTGTTATCAAATCACACATCTTACATTTGTTACATGGAAAAGTTCCAAACTGTAATCGCTTCCTATATATCTTTTCCTGTTCCATATAGGTATGTTCAGTACATAATATCCTTTTAAGATTTTTACTATTCCTGTATCTAAAAATGGGTAATTCTCCTACAATATTCATTATAGATAAATCAACAGTAAGTACATGCCAATTCCTTTTTATGACATCTACTATCACCTTATTATCATTGGTGTATCTAGTTGTAAATGCCACCCAAGGGCCATTAAAAACCTTTCTAGATCGAGTAGTAGTCATACTTGACTGAGCTCCATCATCTTTGGTCATGCCTAAGATTGATTTTTTAACATTACTCACCATGACATTACTATACCCTCTTTCAATAAACAATCTCTCCATAATGTCTGAGTGTTCCTGTAGATCTAAAATATCCTTACAAATTTTTGTAAGTCTAATATATTGACTTTTAACAATATTTGAAAATACAAACTGAGGATGCATACTACTGAAATGTAACAGTGCATTCTTCCAACATGGCTTCCTATATAGGGAAGTGGATATATGACCTTGTAAATCTTTAGTAATAGTTATATCCAAAAAATTTATCCTCGAATAAGAAAATTCCAGAGTAAATCTTAAAAACTCTGTAGTTGACTCTAACTAACTTATAAAAGCATTTAACATATCTACACTACCTTCCCAAAAGAGTAGTATATCGTCCACGAACCGTCTATAGAGGAGTACATGTGGATAGAATGCACTGTTAAACAAAAATGTTTTTTCCCAGTAGTATACCACAAGGTTTGCATAAGAATTAGCACATGGGGTGCCCATGGCGACACCCCATTTCTGTGCAAACAGTTCATCAGTTCATCATTGAAGACATTATTGGACAGTACAGTTTCCAATAGAGTACATATAAGAGTTTGTTGTTCCCCATCAAACCCATCTGTTAGGTTCATGATTTCCCTAATAGCTTTGATACCATAATCATTTGGGATCAAAGTAAATAAGCTCTTAACATCCAGTGTTACAAGTATGCAAGAAGAAGATATTGCTTGTCCAAATATACTATCTAACTCATCAATTAGTTGATACGTATCCTTTAAAATTGATGGTATACTTCTAGCCAAGGGCCCTAGTATGGCCTCTATATAAATTGATATAGTTTCCATTACCCATCCTTCTCCTGCCACTATGGGTCGCATTGGAGGGGGAAAAACATTTTTGTGAACCTTGGGTAAACCTTTTATATAGGGGATCAACGGAAACTCAACCAAGAAATAAGTATATAATTCCTGGGTAATCTGTCTGCACATAAATAAGTCATATAGATCATCATATACTTTCTTAACAATCTTGGTAAAAGATTCATGACTAATCTTAGTATATGTACTGGTATCTTGTAACATTTCTGTCATAGCTCTATTGTAATCACATGTATTGAGTAATACTATACCCCCCTTTGTCAGCAGGTTTTATAGTTAGTTCAGCATTTTTAGATAAGGACTGTAATGATATCTGTTCTTCCTTATTCAGATTAAAATATGAACATTTTTGTGTTTGAAGTGAAAAATATGAGTGGAAATCTCTCTCACACATTTTTATAAAACACTCTACATTAGCTGGTAAGTTAGGAGAAAAAGTGCTTTTATGTTTATATCTAAACAATTGTGGTGTATCAATCTTAGTTTCATTGATAAAAGTCAATTTAAGTGCTACACTACGTCCAAACATTCTCAGGTCAGTTAAAAGTTCACTAAGATTACTGCCTTGCGACGGAATAAAGGATAGACCTTTATTAAATAAAGAAAAGTCAGCACAACTGAGTTCAAACCTGGAATAGTTGAAAACGAGCTGGTTCAATTTCTGGTCTGGCATCTTGTTTTGGGATTCCCTCCCGAGAACTTCCATTTTCTTCTCCCCCGACTGTTGGATCTGGTTCTGAATCCTTCCCGTATCTGCATGGGGAAAGGTAAAAAATGTTCCAGATTCCTACATGGCAATTTGGATCTGGCTCCCATAGCATTCTCGTCCTTACGATCCGTAAGAGCCTGTTGGTTAGATGGAGGAGTGGCTATCATGGAGGAGGTACCCAATTCAAAACCTCCATTCTATGACGTAGCTGGTGCGTCTGTTTCATTCATAGTATTGCCTTGGGCAGTGCTATTATTAAAGGAACAGCATCAATAACCATTGTTTCATTTGCATTAATAGCATTATTGTTAATATTAGCATGTGTAGAACGTGTATTTGTATTTCCAGAGTTATTTAGTTGGTTATTTTTAGGCCAAACAAAGACATGTCCAGAAGCAAAATCTCTATAATCGCGTTGCAATTTGCAATACTTAGTTTGTTGTAGTCTATCACTATACATTGCCACCTGTGTGTACATATTATCAAGTTTCTTTTCAAAAATCTCACCTTTGAAGCGTGTTCGTAGATCTTTGTTCAAAGCCTCTACCTTTTGAGTTAGGTCAGCTTCTATAGGTGAGAAATATTCAATGAGTAACTTCATATAGTTATTACTCAAATCTATGTTAAGCTGTTGCCATTTCTTTAGGAGCTCTGGATGGCTATCACCGTAAGTCGGCATATAAAGTATTCTCATGCCCCGAGGGACAATATGGAAGTGTAAACTTGCTTCCATATGTCTCCTTTGCCATATAAGCCTTTGTAGCTTATATAGATCATTTTCAAGCTCTCTGCTGAGATTATTAAATTCATTTAGGTTGTCTACAGTACTTGTTGTTAATGGTGGCAATAAATATTGTAGCTCAAGATTAAGCAATGGATTGCTTCGCTGTTCGAGGATGTTATTCCATCTCTGGTTCAGATTCATTCCCTCAGGGTTATAGTCCAATTCCACGGGTGGGATATCCATCATGTGACAGCTACGATAACCAAACAATGAAACAAATATACTATAAAGAGATTCCGCTGCCGTCCAAAGGTCCAACTCCAGAAAAAGAAAACAATATAAAGAAAAAACAGGGTAGGACCACCTTTTAACTGACCTGAGAATGTTTGGACGTAGTGTAGCACTTAAATTGACTTTTATCAATGAAACTAAAGATTGATACACCACAATTGTTTAATTATAAATGTAAAAGTACTTTTTCTCCTAACTTACCAGCTAATGTAGAGCGTTTTATAAAAATGTGTGAGAGAGATTTCTACTCATATTTTTCACTTCAAACAAAAAAATGTTCATATTTTAATCTGAATAAGGAAGAACAGATATCATTACAGTCCTTATCTAAAAATGCTGAACTAACTATAAAACCTGCTGACAAGGGGGGGGGGGTATAGTATTACTCAATACATGTGATTACAATAGAGTTATGACAGAAATATTACAAGATACCAGTACATATACTAAGATTAATCATGAATCTTTTACCAAGATTGTTAAGAAAGTATATGATGATCTATATGACTTATTGATGTGCAGACAGGAATTATATACTTATTTCTTGGTTGAGTTTCCGTTGATCCCCTATATAAAAGGTTTACCCAAGGTTCACAAAAATGTTTTTACCCCTCCAATGCGACCCATAGTGGCTGGAGAAGGATGGGTAACGGAAACTATATCAATTTATATAGAGGCCATACTAGGGCCCTTGGCTAGAAGTATACCATCAATTTTAAAGGATACGTATCAACTAATCGATGAGTTAGATAGTATATTTGGACAAGCAATATCTTCTTCTTGCATACTTGTAACACTGGATGTTAAGAGCTTATTTACTTCGATCCCAAATGATTATGGTATCGAAGCTATTAGGGAAATCATGAACCTAACAGATGGGTTTGATGGGGAACAACAAACTCTTATATGTACTCTATTGGAAACTGTACTGTCCAATAATGTCTTCATGTTTAATGATGAACTGTTTGCACAGAAATGGGGTGTCGCCATGGGCACCCCATGTGCTAATTCTTATACAAACCTTGTGGTATACTACTGGAAAAAAACATTTTTGTTTAACAGTGCATTCTATCCACATGTACTCCTCTATAGACGGTTCATGGACAATATACTACTCTTTTGGGAAGGTAGTATAGATATGTTAAATGCTTTTATAAGTTATTTAGACTCAACTACAGAGTTTTTAAGATTTACTCTGGAATTTTCTTATTCGAAGATAAATTTTTTGGATATAACTATTACTAAAGATTTACAAGGTCATATATCCACTTCCCTATATAGGAAGCCATGTTGGAAGAATGCACTGTTACATTTCAGTAGTATGCATCCTCGGTTTGTATTTTCAAATATTGTTAAAAGTCAATATATTAGACTTACAAAAATTTGTAAGGATATTTTAGATCTACAGGAACACTCAGACATTATGGAGAGATTGTTTATTGAAAGAGGGTATAGTAATGTCATGGTGAGTAATGTTAAAAAATCAATCTTAGGTATGACCAAAGATGATGGAGCTCAGTCAAATATGACTACTACTCGAACTAGAAAGGTTTTTAATGGCCCTTGGGTGGCATTTACAACTAGATACACCAATGATAATAAGGTGATAGTAGATGTCATAAAAAGGAATTGGCATGTACTTACTGTTGATTTATCTATAATGAATATTGTAGGAGAATTACCCATTTTTAGATACAGGAATAGTAAAAATCTTAAAAGGATATTATGTACTGAACATACCTATATGGAACAGGAAAAGATATATAGGAAGCGATTACAGTTTGGAACTTTTCCATGTAACAAATGTAAGATGTGTGATTTGATAACAGAAACGCAACATTTTATCCACCCCACTATTGATTATCAATTCACACCCAGGTTTTATGCAACATGTGAAGATATGAATCTTATATACTTGGCGACTTGTACGAAATATACAGCTTTCTATGTAGGGATGACATCAAGGAAATTTAAAGATAGAATGTATAATCATGTATATGATATTAGAAGAATGAATCAACAGAATGCACTAGCCAAGCATATTGCAATTCATACAAGTCACAGTTTTAAATTTAGGGTGTTAGAGTTAGTTACTAAAAACAAGAGGGGTGGTGATAATATGAATTATTTGGAGTCAGTAGAGTTATGCTGGATTTTTAAACTATGAGCACATGTGTATCCTGGTCTTAATCAATTTATTAGTATAAAACCTATACTTGCAGCTCGTAGATATAAATAGTTTATTAATAGTAATGTTGGAAAACTATATGTATTGTTATTGCCTTAGGCATATAACTTATTATTATTTGTTATGGACATCATATAACATATATATATTTTTATTTCATTATTTATTCATGTATTTATTCATTAGATATTTTTATTTTTATACATATACATATATGTTTCTATATTTCATTGGATGTATTTTTGTTCACTTTTTATTCATTTTTTCTCATCTAAATAAAGTGATATTTGTTATGTCTATAAACAGTCAACAAAAGCTAACTATAGCTATATTATTTGACATTCTCTATACACACATTTTATACATACTCATCTATCCAGGTTAACTATGAGGTTTATATGACTCTTAAATGTTATATGGTATATTTAGTGAGTGGGTAGGTTACCTTACATACTAGCTTTTGTACATAATATTCTAAATATTAAAAGGTCTGGTTAGTAATGAATATGCAATGAACAGTTGTCCATATATATGTTTATCTTTTATATATATGTTTACTTTTTATATGGTTCTATTAGCTTTTTTAGTGAGGCAAACTGAGATTCATATTGAATTGATGATAATGATTACTTAATGAGTGATTAATTATACTGTGAGGTGTGTCTAATTTTAGTCAATTGAGTCAGGATGAAATGTATATATAGTTGGATGTTTGAATTGTTTGGTGAAATCTGAAAAAGCGTGCCTTGGTAGCAAGTGAAAGCGCTCATTTATATGTAATAAATCTTGTTTTATGCTTCATCTCGTGGTGGTCCTACCCTGTTTTTTCTTTATATATTATTTACTACCAATATGCAGTGATATACACATATGCAGGCAAAAATGTCCAATGGGATGAGCATCATTAGCATAACTGTCATTACTGTACTTAGATAATGGGCTATATGTTAAACGGTGTTGTATTTTTTTAATAGCATATGCATTATCCTCTTTTGGTTCATTGTTGCAGTATCACTAACAGTTGGGGAAGCCTGCTAAGGCCAGCTGCACACATTCAGCCAGCATACCTTCCTGTCATGCCATATGTCCAGTGTATGACTTTAGGAAGAAAGTGCTAGAGGGGGTACAGGCACAAAATACATCTGAACTTTGTTGTCACCAACCCAAACACAGAACTCATTTCAACTTTAAATCCAAACACAAATTACACGCACTTTACCAGTTGCCTTTTATTAAACGATCTGGTACCTCGGCCTTTCGCCTTCAAAGGATCACAAAAAGTGTATATTTTATCATGTATATATATACACACAAGTTAATAGCAATTATCACAAAAGTGATATATAAAGTATAAAGTCAATAAAGTTTTCTTCTTATTTAAAGATTTGGCATGTCCCTCCATCATGGAAGTATACTCTTATCTCACCTATATTAAAAGCTGAAAAGGACCCAACTAAATGTTCTTCTTATAGGCCAGTTTGTCTTTCAAATGTAGATTATAAAATGTTCATGTCTATTCATGCCAATAGACTGAAGAACTTTCTCCCATTTTTGACTGATGAAGATCAGACAAGATTTACTTTAAATAGGAATACATATGATAATATTAAAATAGTACTAACCATAATTGATTTTGATAATAATTCAAAAGACAATTTGACTCTAATCCTCTTTGATATAAATCATGCTTTTGATTCTTTTAATTGGGATCATCTTTTCATTGTTCTGGAATAACTGAATTTCTCTAGTAATTTCATACAACTCAATCAACTTGATAAAGGATGTCAGGCCTATGTTAATATAGGTACATACACTTCTCAATCCATTCAAATTCTTAAAGGAACTAAATAAGGTGCTTTTCACTCTTGTTATTGAGCCATTAGCTAATTTTATAAGTCTGAGTTCAGAAATTGAGGGTATTAAATTAAGTACTGATGTAACTTCTAAAATCCAAATGATTGCAGATGTCATCCTTCTTACTGTTAAAGGAAGTCATGGTTCCCTTTCTGCTATCTTTGAGACTGTGGAAAGTTTCCAAAGGAATTCTGGTCTAATCTTTAATAATAGTAAAACAAAAATATTTTCCATCGACTCCAATATTGCTAATTTGAATATAAGATTTACCAAATATGTTGTTCAAGAAGGTAAACTAACATATTTAGGAATCATATTAGCTAATGATATTAAAAATGTAATAGATTTTAACTATAGTAATAATCTAACCATCATAAAGAATCTCAAACAAATTGAACAAACTCTTCTTCACAGTGGAAGAGAGACTTTCTTTTATTAAAATGTTTATTTTACCAAATATATTATATATTATTCAGTCTTTGTCTTTACCACCCCCTAATTCATACATAAAGTATTTGAATTCATTGATCTTAAAGCTTTTTTTTTTTTTTTGGTTTCCAACTCATGGAGCACTACATCTCTTCAGTTGTGAAGAATCCCCCCGCCGAAAAAAAAAAAAATATATATATATATATATATATATATATATATATATATATATATATATATATATATCAATTCCTTTTAAATGTAACAGCAAACAGCTGCAACAGTTTTATGTGGCATATTCAGCACTAAAGCGCATCAGTTCTGATATCCTGACTTGGAGAATTAAAGAAATTAAAAAAAGAAAGAAAGAAAAACTCTCTGCTTTTAAACAGTAGTAACTAGGAAAGCTGTTAAAAGGCAAGTCGAAGACCTGAGCCAGAGATGAGTGTTCTGTGAATTCATAGAGTTGTGAGGTATACTGCACTGCTCTAGCATCAAGAACTGAAATGTCAGCAGTATACCTCGCAACTCTATGACTTCATATAGCTCTTAACTCTGGATCATGTCTTTAGATTTTCACTCAATTTGTAATACTTAAAAAAATGATGCTCGATGCTCATTTATGGTTGTCCATTATCATTTTGTCATGGGTTTCCAAAGAAATTAAGAGCTATTGTATTAAGCAATGAAGCGATCAGCATTACATAATTATTTTCTGCAACTATGATTGTGCATTGAACTTACTTCTAGTGAAATTATTGCATTTGGTAAACAAGTTTCCTAGCCAGTCATGACCAGAACCAAAGCAGGGTTGAGTTACTTTTCCCTAGGGAATGAAAACAATCATAGGAAAGGTTAAGTGGGGTCATATTTAAAGATATGAAGGTGGGGAAGGGGTGTGAATGATAACATCACAATGTGGGTGGTATTGTCTTCCAAACTGAGAGCGGGATGCTCCTGAAGTAAAAACAGTGAAATTGCACAAAAAAATAGAAGAGTGCAGATTTAGTAACACAGGTCCACCAAGCAAAAAAAAAAAGTGTTCTGGAAGCTGCATTGTTGACACTCTCCCTTTTTAGGAGAGCTGAATTCAAACCAAAACACAAAAGATTCATATCAGTAGCCCAAGACGGTGGACAATTTTACACGGTGGTTTACAAAGTCCATTGAACATGTGGGAGAAATAGACAAATACAGGTTTTGTGAAACAGAGCTGGAAAAAGTTGCATACCTTGTTGCAGGTTGTGACATACTACTGGCAGAAGGACTGTGTACTGAAAGACTTAATAATGTGGGAAGACTGTTGCACTGGGGATTGTGCAAACATTATAATACTGAAATAGCTGAAAAACACTGGAAACATGAGCCACAAAGCATCATAGAAAATTATGAAGTCTACATCACATGGGATCACCCATTACTGACAGTTCAAAAGATAGATGAAAGAAAACCAGATATGGTGGTCTATGAAAAGAAGACAAAAGTAGCATTGATCATTGAAATCACTACACCCAGTGTCTTGTGTACAGAGAGACACAAAGTGATAAAATATCAGGATTTGTAGGCAGAACAAGAGCAATGTGGAAAAAAGATACTCACAGAGTTCCAGTAGTAGTAGGAGCAACGGGTCTTATAAAAGAGAATCTACAATCATATTTAGATGCATTATCGATGCATGTAATTCCATACAAATTGCAGGAGTCATTACTGGGCACATTGCAGCTACTGCGAAGAGCACTTCTAGCTAACACCAAAGATTGAAACGATATTAATTTCATGAAATTTAATCACACTTTGACTTAGGAATGGGGTCCATTCCAATCATACTATTAGAAACCCAAAAGATTTGGAGAAATTAAAAAAAAGACACCTTAGTAAAATGATACAAGGCCTAAACAACAAGTCCTACAAGGACCAACTATAACCCTTGTGACTATACTGTGTGTCCTGCTGACTGCTAAGACATGACCTTTGTCTGGCATAAAAGGCATCCTTGGACCTAAAACAAATGAATTTACTACACAACAGTAAGTCAAATAGCATCAGAAATACTTGGCCCAGGGATCAAAACCTCTTCTGCAACATTAATTGAACAGTTTGGTAGGAGAGGCATATTTCACAGAGGATACCACTGCTGTGGAACAGGATCCCCATCCACATAAAACAAAGTTAATTCCTGTCCATTTGCAAGTGCAACTTAGATCTATGGATGGGAAACAGATAAATTACCCCAGAAGTGCTCCCTGTACTACAAATGGGCAGATGTAGCTCCTAAATGATTTATCCCATGCACGGGGTCTACTCAAATTATCTATGGTATGATTCCAGTTATTCTCATTAGGGTAATATATAATTATCAACCATGGGAGAGGTAAGGCCAATCTATAGCCAAGTGGGATAAGTTATTTCAAACAGAAAAATGGAAATTAGCTAGATATAAAATAACCCTGCAAGGGCGGCTAGCCTAGTACTTGTGTATGAACCTATAACCTTACATTTGACATGCATATACAAAACTGCATACAAAAACTCACAAAAAACTCAGAATGCTTATACAGATACAAAAACCTTTTCACCAGCACAACTAAAGCTACACTTGCTCTTACTTACCACCTCCCCTCACTACTTTATGGAGCTCCCATTCTTACTAGCTTCCAGGCAGCACAAAAAGCAAAATCTGAGCAATGCTATAAGAAAGTGGTAACATTTGCAGCAAACACCCCTTTCAGAATCAACTACTGTATAGCAGTGAAAGCCTAAATTGGTCAGAACTACCCCATCAGCTAACATATACACACAGCTTCTTCCCACCTCTAAAATTATCAAGTATACATCTGCTGGTCTTGCACTAAATACCATTCTACACAACTATGTTCGGACTTGATCATTATGTTCTAGTGAGGAAAAAACTTTCTGTTCACAAACCTATCAAATCTGCAGGGCATGATGTATATTTATACCATGTTGCTAAGGCCAGTAACTCCTTAACTATGTCCATCAGGTCAATGCCCTCCCTCCAGTCTTTTTAAACTATTCTGAAATACTTATTAGCCAAAATCCGTCTCTGTTCTTGTTCAACCCCAGGATAACAACAGATGTTGTCTATCTCACCTTCGTTCTTGCTGGTTGGGATCAGACTCAGCCATCTTCTATAGCTTGAGAGCTGGCTCAAGGCTACCCCTTATCCCATGATGCCTAGCGCTAGCTACCCAGATCTTGTTTGCTGCTTCAGCTGTGAGGTGTCATTTTTCTGGCTCAGGCTCGTATAAAGTTTATTTACAGAACTTTTTTACTAGAAATAGTCTTTTTCCTAGGGGGTTTTGTTAACTTTTAGTCTTGTATTTATTGTGTTAGCTAAGTGTGTTTTTGTAGCTTCCTTACCTCCCCTTTAGAACTCATTTAATTTAGAGAGTTCTCCCCCTCCCCCCTCCTTATCCTTTTCTTGTCAGGTTAGCCGTTTAAGTTAGAAGCTTTCCTTCTACCTTCTTTATAGGCTAGCCGTTTGAGTTAGAGGCTTTCCTATCAAAAAAAAAAAAAAAAAACTTTAGCTTTAGTCTGTAGTACTGTGTTTTTCTTTAGACTGTATTTTGATTTGTTAGCTATTGTTGTATTTTCTTGTTACAGGATGTCAAAAGAATCCAAGGTGTCTGGGTTCAAGAAGTGTGACTCATGCTCTCAGAAAATGTCTCTGACAGATGGGCACACTTCTTGCGTCTATTGTTTAGGCACTGTGCACCTGCAGGACTCTTGTTCTGTATGCCATGTATTTAGTCCTAGAGTTCTGCAGGAGCGTAAGAATAAGCTTATTCTTAGGGGTCTTTTAAAGCCCCAGGATTCACCGGCCAAGACTCAGCCTGTGAAATCCCCTAAATCTACCAAATCGTCAGCTCCAAGTTTGGAGCCGTCTTTGGTTCAGACTCTACCTGCTACTTCGGTTCCGGCTGGAACCGATAAGACTGTAACCCCGTCGGCTTCATCAGAAACTATGGAGCCTTCAAGGAGCCACAAGAGGCTGAGGTCCCCTTTTCTGGAATTGATACATTCTGCTCCTCGGTCTCCCCTGCTTCAGAGCGAGCGCAGTCACAGATCTTCTCACTCCTCTCGATCCTCTAGGCTATTGGATCACGACGTGGAGAGAGTGGTCAGTAGGTTGCTAAAATCGCAGGTACTTGCCAAGATGTTGTCCAGCCCTCCTGAACAGGTGTCTGCTCTGTCCACTTCTATCGATGTTCCTCCTCCGACTCCATTGAGCTCAGAGCCGGAGTTCATTGGGGTTCGAGTAGTGGAACCGTCGGCTCCGATAACTCTATCTCCTTTGGTTCCGTCATCGGCTCCGATTCCCTCGATGGTGCCATCCGTGGAGGGATCTGGGTGCCGGGGCTCCCTCATTGGCTCCGAGGGGGTGAGTGGCATCGGACCCTTGTCCGACCCTGTTCTCCCTCTCGGGGCTTTGGCGCAGGTGAGCTCGGCTCCTACATCAGCCTCGGAGCCGTCTCCCTCTGTGTGGAGAAGGATTCCGATTTCCTTGGAACTGCAGCCTTCTCTGCATCATGGCAGGGACGCCTTCCATGTCATGAGGAGTGTGCTGGCCGCTGAGTCAGCTCCACTATCAGCTCCATCCCCTGTGATGCCTGTGCCAACCTCTGCTCCTCCTCCAGACCCCAAGTGTGGGGAACCGGCACTCCAGGGCACCCCATTGGGTGTTTCTTTTTCTTCCGAGGCCTCCCCTGATCATTCAGAGGAGCCCCCTTGTAAGAAGAAGTGCAAGAGGAAGCACATTGACTCCCCTGAGTCTGTCACTTCTGATACAGACTTAGATGATTCGGAAGGGTCCCCAAGAACCCCCTCTGAAGATGTTTCCTTTTCGGACATCCTAGAAATGCTTAAGCAGAGGGGGAACTTGAATCCCCTAGCCCCTACCAAGGATGAGTCTGTATTCCTGAATGCGTTCGGTTCCCGATCTTCCACCTCTTGGGTTTCTCCGCCTTTTGATCCACTTATGTCAGTGGTGGTTCGAAAGGCTTGGTCAGCCCCGGATACAGTGGAACCAACTCCGAGGAGACCTGGCAAGTTCATCACAGCACCCCATGATAAACAGTTCCTTACCAAAGGTGTCCCTGTTGATGCCATGGTGGTAGCAGCAGCCACCAAAAAAGAGTTAGCAGAAACCTGTTCATCTGTCCATCCTCCTAACAAGGAGTCTAGGACCATGGACAGATATGGGAAGTGAATGTTTGCTTCAGCAACATTTTCTATGAGGTCACTGAACTACTTATGCCATTTTACCCGGCTTCAGAGGGATCTCCTTAAAGAACTCGGAGATACCCTTCAAATCCATCAGCTGAGGGGGCTCAAGCTAAAGTGGCTTCTCAGCTGGCGACCCTTAATTCTGTAGTCAACTCCTCCATGAGGCTCATTTCCTATGCAGCCGATGGTGTGAGTAGAGCCACAGGTACGGGTTTGGCCCTTAGGAGGCATGCATGGATGCGGTTGTGTAATTTTGCGGAACCCTTTCAAGCGTCATTCATCAGCACCCCCTTTGATGGTTCCTTTCTTTTTGGACCACAGGTGAAAGACACTTTGACTACATGTGAGCAAGAAGACAAGACTCTCTCTGCCATGGGAGTCCATTTTTCCACTCCTTCTAGACCATACCCGAAGGGTCAGAAGAGTGGCAAAATGTGGTTCCGGAAATACCAGGGAGCCTTGCCTGACACACGTAGTGATTTTTCCTCCAGGGGCAGAGGGGGAAACAACAACAACAGACGCCACCCTCATGGCAGAGGGGGTCCGCAGAACCAGGGCAACAGAGAATCCTTCTCTGAGAAGCCCTTTCAGCATCCCTGAAGGGTTGCCCAGCTGCCCGCCTCTGGAGGCAGTCGGGGGAAGACTTTCACTGTACCCAAAAGCCGGGCAAAATTTAATGCAAGACAAATGGGTACGGTCAATTATATCCAGAGGTTACAAAATTCCCTTTTCTCAACCCCCCTTACAGTCACGCAAATCCCTTCCAGATGTTCCACCCAATCTGAGGGACCAAGCAGTCATAGAAGTTTCAAAACTGCTAGAAAAAAAAGAGTCATCCAGGAAGTCCCGGCAGACCAACACAGATCTGGAACTTACTCAAGGTTCTTTTTAGTACCAAAAAAGACAGGGGACTGGAGACCGATTCTGGATTTCAGCAGACTAAACAAGTCTGTTCAAAGAACAAAGTTTCGGATGGTCACGCTACAGTTCATTCTACCGTTTCTAGGTCAAGACAATTGCATGTGTTCCATAGATCTTCAGGATGCATACTACCACATCAAAATGGGCAGACGCTCCAGGAGATTCCTTCGCTTCCGGCTGGGAGCCAGTCATTACCAGTTCAGAGCTCTGCCCTTTGGTCTCACCACAGCCTCCAGGGTGTTCACCAAATGTATGGCAGTGGTCACGGCTCACCTGAGATGTTGAGGATTCCAGGTGTTTTCACATCTAGACGACTGGCTCCTCACTGCTACTACCAGGCATCAACTTCTGCAAGCCAGGGACTACACTATCACAATCTGTTTCCAGCTAGGCATTACAATAAACTTCGAAAAATCTGCCTTGTTGCCCTGTCAATCTATCACCTATATAAGAGCAGACTTAAACACAAGGAACATGTCCGCAAGGCTACTGCCAGAAAGGGTGTCTACAATTTGCCAGCAAGTACAAATTCTAATGCAGAGCAAAAGGATCCAAGTCAGGTTCGTCCTTCAAACTCTGGGTTCCATGGCAGTGGCAATTCTTCTAATCCCACTGGCCAGCTTTCACATGAGGATCCTTCAGTGGCTTCTGTTCACACAGTGTTCTTTCCAACAGCTGCCCATGTCTCACATGATCATGATTACAGAAGCATGCAAAAGGCACCTTTCCTGGTGGATGGTCTCCCCACTAGTGACTCAGGGCAGACCCTTCATTCAGCCCCCTCCAGTTGCCACGGTGACCACAGATGCCTCCCTGATAGGGTGGGGGGGCATTATCAGGGCAGGACAGTCCAAGGCACTTGGCAGCCTCACAAGTACCACCTGCATATAAACATCCTAGAAATGAGAGCCGTGCTCTTAGCGTTGCAAGCTTTTCAAGACTCTCTCCCTTCTGGAACCATTGCAATTCAAACGGACAACATGTCAGTGGTCTGGTACATCAACAAGCAGGGCGGAACCAGGTTCTACCCCTTATGTCGAGAAGCACTCAGACTCTGGCAGTGGGCGATTTCCTCCCAACGATTTCTGATTGCGACGCACATCCCTGGGAGGTCCAATGTCATAGCGGACAGGCTCAGCAGAGCTATTCTCATGCCTCACGAGTGGTCTCTGAAACAGGTAGTTGCGGATCTGATCTTCCGCAAATGGGGACAGCCTTGCTGCAATCTTTTTGCCACCCCCTTCAACAGCAAATGCAGCAACTACTTCCTTCTGACGCTTGCAGGTCACACACCCAGAGATGCTCTAGTCCACGATTGGCCTCAGGGACTTCTTTATGCCTTCCCTCCATTTCCCCTGATACCAAAACTCATATAGAAAGCAATATCGTTGGGTTGCAAAATGATCCTCATTGCCCCCTACTGGCCTCGACAGATATGGTTTCCGTTCCTGCACCATTACCTTCTTGATCAGCCCTGGACTCTGGATCCGATTCCAGACCTACTGATTCATCAATCAGGCGGGCTGCATCAATCCCTCCAAACACTCCAGCTCACAGCTTGGTTGCTCCACTTCCAACCTTAGCCAAGCTTCCCAGCATTTCCCCGGCCGGGCGTGAGATTATTGTCTCCTCTCACAAGTCCACAACTAGAAAGATTTATGCTAGCAAATGGAAATGTTTTTCTTGTTGGGCAGAGGCTAGGAATGTAGATCCTTTTTCAGCCCCAGTCCACAAAATTTTGGAGTTCCTTGCACAACTTTTTAATTCTGGGTCCGCTTCTGCTACAATCAGGGTTCAATTGGCGGCCATTTCTAAATTTCATGTTGGGTTGTCTAATTCAAACATTATGTCTCATAAGCTCTGTAAAGCCTTTTTAAGAGGGACTACTCTCCTTAGACCTCCAGTGAGAGATCCCCCTTCTCCTTGGGACCTTAATTTGGTACTAACCTCCTTAATTATGCCCCCCTTTGAACCTGCAGCATCCTGCTCCATTAAGTTTCTATCCTGGAAAACACTTTTTCTGGTAGCTATTACTTCAGCCAGACTCGTCTCTGAACTTCAGGCACTATGTGTTCGTCCTCCATACTTGGTTTTTCATAAGGACAGGGTTGCTCTGAGGACTAATCCCTCGTTCCTTCCGAAAGTCTGCTCAGAAAACAATTTAAACCAATCTGTGGACCTTCCTGTGTTTTTCCCTAACCACACCAACAAGGCAGAATACAAATTACACCAATTGGACGTTCATAGACAAATGCATTTTTACTTGCACAGGACTAAGGATATAAGGAAGTCGGACCAGCTATTCCTTTTCTACGCTCTAGGCAAACAAGATCTCCCAGTTTCCAAAGTGACCTTATCCAGGTGGTTGTGTCACATTATTACTTTCATTTATCAATTGAGAAACAAAGAGTTGCCTATCAAACCAAAAGGTCATTTTACTAGGGCTTTGGCCACCTCTGTAGCCTTCCAGTCTAGGTTGCCCATGGATTCTATCTGTGCAGCTGCTACGTGGGCAAATCCTCATACCTTTATTTCTAATTACAAGCTAGATATGGTCTCCAGGAGCAGAGCTGACTTTGGTTCCACTGTTCTGAAGAGTCTGTTCCAATGAGCCACCCAGGATTGTAGGTGCTAGGGACGCTGTCCCAACCAGCAAGAACAAAGGCAAGATAGACAACTTAACATAAAGAAGTTATGTACCTACCATAACGTTCCATGTTAGTTGTCTTCATCTCGCCTTCTTTCTTGCGTCCCACCCTCCATCCCCCTGTCCTATTGGATCGAGAGGAGTTTTGGTTTCACTGGCTGAGTGTTCTCTGGCTTGTTTCCTCTACTGACTTAGAGAGTATGACAGGTATGCTCAACCTGTTTGTTTGGACAGGTTGATTCTCTGGCTATGTCTGGGGTTAGCTATTACAAATGAGATCTGGGTAGCTAGCGCTAGGCATCATGGGATAAGGGGTAGCCTCGAACCAGTAAACAGCTCTCGAGCTATAGAAGATGGACCAACCAGCAAGAAAGAAGGCGAGAAGAAGACAACTAACATGGAACGTTATGGTAGGTACATAACTTCTTTTTCTAAATATGAACAAGTTGCTAATCGTATCTTACATCTCATTACCCCCACTTTTTCACCCACTTTCTAACATTATCTATATAAGAAATAACCTTTTTTCTTCACTTCATATTGCAATCCATTCATGTATTATACCAGCTTATCTTTAACTTCTAAAATTTCTCTAATAGTTAAATTATTGTTATATAAGCCTTATATGTTTTAAATAATGTTGCCACATTATGTCTAATTTGATATAATTATTTAAACTGAAGACATTTTGTGTAATTTTTGTAGCTTTTAAAATGTTTGTTTTCAAATTTTTTTTATTACTGTGTAACTTTTCTGCCTGGGCCTCCATTGAAAATGGGCACCTACCCAGTTAGACTTTCCCGACAACCAGATGTCACTAAACAAATATCATGGTTATCCTTGTCCTTAAAAATGTTGCCTCTGCGTACACCCCACTAATATACAATACTATACTATATTATTGTGTAATACAATACAATATAATATAATATAATATAATATAATATAATATAATATAATATAATATAATATAATATAATATATAACTTGTGATTGCAACAACTATCCAAATGAAAACAAATACAAAATCATACCCAGATAAATAAATCTGTGAAAATAACTGGCCACCCAGAGAACCACAAAAATCATCAGACTGAAAAACTACGAAAGCAATATTACTGGTCGTTTACTACTTCATACTGCTCTGCTATCCCTGATTTTGTCTCCTATTTATTACCCTTCTCCTTGTTAAATATTTTGATTTTCTGGTAAATCACTGAAGATTATAGTCAGTTCACAATGTCAGACAGAGTTTCATACTTTTTGTCTTAAGGAAATCCATGTTGTTGAAAATCCTGTTACTCTCCTAATAATGTGAATTAGGGTAATATTTAAAAATTATCCCCAATTTTGGACTTGTAATGACTCTGGCGGTCAATAGGCTGCTATAAACCTATGAACCTACTACTTATGCACAAAACATGTCACAAAAATACACTGAATATATCAGTCATATTTATTTAATCCTACAACATATACTCCAAATTTACGAGCTGACATAAATAACTAAAGAGAACACTTATGATATAAAAATGTATATTAACCTGTAGCATCTCTCAGTAGGCTTGTAACCGTGTACCAGAATATCTTACTAGAGCCATGTTTTGTGTGAAGTGGACCGTTGTTTCATCTCAGCCACCAGGAAAAACCTATCCAGTATCTAAGCAATAAAACATGGCCATAATCACTATCACATGTGAAGTCAGAACTCAGGCTTCACAACCACCCAAGAAAACTAGTTCTAAACTTACTGTCACTATCCACAAAAGGAGAACACAATAAATATTGTATAAAAATATGACACACTAAAACCTTCAACAATGACCACATCTTGAGCTAAAATCCTGTAAAGCAAAGAAAAAGAACATAGTAAACCTCGTGGAAAACCAGACTCCCAAGCAATCAGTGAAAAAATAGCCAGTTACCAATGTAAATAATACCCCTCCACAAACACACATACACTCATACACCAAAATAACTGCACACACACAGAGTGCAGGATCATACAAAGCTTTACACTATATAAACCATACAACATACAAGAGGTTTGGGAGGTCACTCATTGGAAGTTCTTGCTTTGCTGGAGTTTTCATTTTGTTTTTACTGGTTGGTTTTTCAGTGACCTCAATCATTGTTTTAGTTTGTTGTTTGGGATATTTTTGCAGTGACCCTAATGATAATTGACATCAGCTGGGTATAACAGCCCTGTGTTTCTAATGCTTAGTCAAACACTCTGCTTGTGCTGTGCTGATGAGGTCATAACAAGGCCGAAATATGCATATTCACAGCTAGTGGGGTTTGGCTTTATTGTCCTGAAATTGTCCAGTAAAACAATGAAACAAGCCATGGGCATTCAGAATCACCAATTAGCTGAAACACCTGAGGTTCATAAGGATAATTTGCATATATTCCATGTGCCTCTGATAAAAGAGGTTTGGGAGGTCACTTATTGGAAGTTCTTGCTTTGCTGGAGTTTTCATTTTGTTTTTACTGATTGTTTTTTCAGTGACCTTCTCAATCATTGTTTTAGTTTGTTGTTTGGGATATTTTTGCAGTGACCCTAATGATAATGGACATCAGCTGGGTATAATAGCCCTGTGTTTCTAATGCTTTGTCAAACACTCTGCTTGTACTGTGCTGATGAGGTTATAACAATGCCAAAATATGCATATCCACAGCTAGTGGGGTTTGACTTTATTGCCCGGAAATTGTTCAGTAAAATGGCGAAACAAGTCATGGGCATTCAGAATCGCCAATTAGCTGAAACACCTGATGTTCATAAGGATCATTTGCATATATCTCATGTGCCTCTGATACAAGAGGTTTGGGAGGTCACTCATTGGAAGTTATTGCTTTGCTCGAGTTTTCATTTTGTTTTTAAACCATACAACATAGAAACTATCTACATAAATGTTTCCAGTAATTACACAAAATACAAGTGATGCCATCAATACCACACCACACATAGTCCACACAGCTGTGTCTCACAGCCACTAAGGTCTAAACATAAACCTAACATATGCTAGTCATAGGAGACTCCATTGTGAGACACACAGATGTGCCCCTCACTAGACTGGATAAGGAGAAAGTCACGGTTAGTTGTTTCTCAGGTGCCAGATTTCACCATATCACCCATGCTGTCTGTCAACAACAGGTACTGTTATGACTGTTATAGTCCATGTTGACATGAATGACTTGAGACATACCTTCCTGGACTATATGAAGAGAGAGACATGACCAAGCTCACTGATTATGTGTCTCAGGCAGGTATGTTCCTAGCCTTAAGCAGCATTCTACTGTAACTCAGTAATGCCTCAATACAAACAGAAAATGATTTGACTTTAACAATTGGCTTAGTTTCTGGTGTCATTCCAGGGGGATCCAGTACTTGACAGCCTGGGAAGACATGCTTGACAAACCACAATGCTTTGCCAGAGATTGCTTACATCTGTCTCCCTTGAGCTTCAGGCTCCTGGCAAAAGTTCTTGCCTCCCTCATAATGCCTTTTTAGGAAATGCCATAAGGTCAAAACTACCAACATGAAAATTTCATCAAAACGCAAATTAAAGGTCATGCTGCTAAATGCTAGGAATCTAAACTTGAAACTGCACTCATTGCAAGCATTCTTAACCCAGAAAGATGCTGACATTCCTGCAGTCACAGAAACCTGGTCCAAAGCTACAGACAGCACCCCAGCCATACAAGGTTACTCATCCTATCATGCATTCAAACTCCAAACTGTGGGCAGCAAAGCAGAAGGAGGTGGTGTTCCAATATATATAAAAGAAAACAGTGTAAGAAACTTCTCTGTGTGGAAGATTTTCAGTCCATATATTTCTAGTTAATCACTGTATATTAATCAGATCAGACAATAGTAGTAGAAATAGCGAAAGTAAACTCGTCAAGTCAAAAAGTAATAATAGAAAATATACAATTCTACAGCATTACTAAGTATTCGAAAGTAATCCAAACAAGGCAGGCAGTCTGTTTCCAGTCGAAAATCCTTTATTAAGTACACAGACAAGCGATCCAAGTAAAACAAAAATAGAGTAATAATTTCCTCACAAGCTTTCTAAATATATATATACTTTTTATCAGGCATGGGAGTGGTTTATTGTGCTGTAAAACAAAGTGTTATTGGTACACATGTTAAATTCACATCCCTTCCCCATCAGTGTGACATTCGAGCTGGTCCTGCCCTACCTAGTAGCTGTCATAATAATATATAGCCCTAATGTACTTTAATGGTACATCTTATTTAACTAAATTATTAAGTAGATTATTATTAAGTCTGTGATTTTATCCAAGGCAATATACTACATGGCTGGAAATATATCAACCTTAGTTCATTTTGCGATCAAAAATTATATATAAATATATATATACATATACATTTTGCATGTAAAAATCAGTTTCTATTTTCATAACCTGCTGTTAACAAAGATCGCTTTCGTCCAAAATTTATATATAAATATATATACATATACATTTTGCATGTAAAAATCAGTTTATATTTTCATAACCTATTGTTAACAAAGATCGCTTTCGTTCTTCTAGACATCTTTAGGTCTGTATACAAGAACCATAAAAACCTATATAATTGTATAATTAGTTAGTATTGTTATTACCATCATTTTGAATAAAGTGGAAAAAAAGAGAACTAGAAAAAAATAAAAATAAGAAAAAATGTATGTATGTATGATGGAAACAAAATATACACTTAAATTTCAAATGATTTAAAATGGTATTTAAAACCAATTTGTATAAAAAAATAAAATAAAATACAATTAGTCATGTAAACAATGTGGCAATTTTCTAAGTTCCAGTGCACTTTTAATTGAACAGTAGTAGTTTAGTCCAGGCTTTCTAAAAGAGTTCAGCTTTAATTGCCACATGAGTTCATGTTTCCCCAGAATATTCGGGATGTCTCCTTCAAGATCACCCATGTCTATGCGATCCAGGATCTGGAACTTAAAACCTGTGTGTCTTTTATGAAGAGAAAGGTGTTTGGCTAGTGCATTATTTTTACATCCAGAGCGGATTTCTGACAGATGACATGAAATCCTTCGCTTGAGTTTATTTACAGTCTTGCCCACATAGAATGCATCACATTCATTGCACTGTGCCCTGTAAATTACCTTTTTACTGTTATAGTCACCCCCTGCACTGGTTTTAATGATCTTCTTTAAATAAGGGCAATAAAAACTATCACCTTGCTGTATAAATATACAAAATGTACAATTAGTTTCACATCTTTTAGTGCTTTTCTCACATGGTCTAGGTTTAAATTCAACAAAACTTCTAATATTCCTGGCCTTCCTATAAACAAATGATGGGGCTTCACCTAAGATGTTAATCAGAAAAGGGTTTCCTGTGACAATGTCCCAGTTTTCTTCAATAATATTTTTGATACTGTGATAATCCAAAGTGTATGTCAGGATGCAGCTATTTTTGCATTTGTTATTCTCTGTGGAATTACTTAACATTTTTCTACTGGGGAGGTTGAGTGAAGGTGCTTCAGTCCTTTTCAGTTCTATAATGGATTCCAGGATGTTTTTTAACATCTGACTTTCATAGCCTTTCACTAGAAAATCATTCTCTAAGTTGTTCAGGTTTCTCAAAAATGGTTCCATCTCTGTGGTAATTCGAGCTAATCTATAGCCTTGGGATTTCACTACATTATACTTGGTTTTTGTAGGATGTAGACTTTTACTGTGGAGTAATAAGTTAACCCTCGTTGGTTTTCTGAATAGATCAGTGGTGATTCTGTTATTGTTGGTGTCCTTTGAAATCTGCATATCTAAGAAAGTGGATTCTGTTATTAAAACTGAACTCTTTTAGAAAGCCTGGACTAAACTACTACTGTTCAATTAAAAGTGCACTGGAACTTAGAAAATTGCCACATTGTTTACATGACTAATTGTATTTTATTTTATTTTTTTATACAAATTGGTTTTAAATACCATTTTAAATCATTTGAAATTTAAGTGTATATTTTGTTTCCATCATCATACATACATCTTTTTTTATTTTTATTTTTTTCTAGTTCTCTTTTTTTCCACTTTATTCAAAATGATGGTAATAACAATACTAACTAATTATACAATTATATAGGTTTTTATGGTTCTTGTACACAGACCTGAAGAAGTCTAGAAGGACGAAAGTGATCTTTGTTAACAATGGGTTATGAAAATAGAAACTGATTTTTACATGCAAAATGTATATGTATATATATTTATATATACATTTTGGACGAGTGCGATCTTTGTTAACAATAGGTTATGAAAATAGAAACTGATTTTTACATGCAAAATGTATATGTATATATATTTATATATAATTTTTGATCGTAAAATGAACTAAGGTTGATATATTTCCAGCCATGTAGTATATAGCCTTGGATAAAATCACAGACTTAATAATAATCTGCTTAATAATTTGGTTAAATAAGATGTACCATTAAAGTACATTAGGGCTATATATTATTATGACAGCTACTAGGTAGGGCAGGACCAGCTCGAATGTCACACTGATGGGGGAAGGGATGTGAATTTAACATGTGTACCAATAACACTTTGTTTTACAGCACAATAAACCACTCTCACGCCTGATAAAAAGTATATATATATTTAGAAAGCTTGTGAGGAAATTATTACTCTATTTTTGTTTTACTTGGATCGCTTGTCTGTGTACTTAATAAAGGATTTTCGACTGGAAACAGACTGCCTGCCTTGTTTGGATTGCTTTTGAATACTTAGTAATGCTGTAGAATTATATATTTTCTATTATTACTTTTTGACTTGACGAGTTTACTTTTGCTACTTCTACTACTATTGTCTGATCTGATTAATATACAGTGATTAACTAGAAATATATGGACTGAAAATCTTCCACACAGAGAAGTTTCTTACACTGTTTTGTTTTCAGACCCACTACACTTTAGTGGGTTGTTTTGAGACTTTGGGGATACCACAGAGATTACTTGTTTTTAATATATATAAAAGAGGTACACACCTCCAGGCTGGTCAAACAGTATGACACATGGGAGACACTCCAGGTGCAGTTAACCATTGACAGGACCCTTGCTCAAATCATAGCAAGCTACAGACCCCCAACTTTGACTCAAGATGCCCACTCCACCTATCTGGACCTCTTCAAATCTATCAAGATTCAACCCTTCACCATGATCCTGGGCAACTTTAACTATCCAACCACAGATTGAAAGAACTACTCATACCAAAACACAAATGCCCAGAGACTCCTTGATTTCATCAGTGCAAACACCTTGGACCACTTGGTTGACACCCCAACAAGAGGTGAAAATATATTGGATTTGATCTTAACCAACATGAGTAACCACTGGAGCATCCCTACAGTGTCACTCTCCCTGGTAAGATCTGACCACAAAGCGGTCACTTTTGAAGTCACCATCTCTCCTGATACCCTCTAGCTAGGGTGAAACAAAAGAAAATTCTCCACAGATGATTACAACCTCCTGAGGGAAGGTATAAGCAGCTTCACAGCCCCCTCTACCTCCATAGGAACTGGCACATATGCCCAAACCTACACCAAAGTACTATACGAGCATTTATATTGGTGCATGGAATCAGGAATACCTGAAAGGACAATATTCTCCTCCTTAAGGAAGAGTAAACCTGCCTGGTGGACATCTGCAATAAATAAACTCTATAATAAAAGGAAAAAAATTTCTGTTAAGAACCAAGAAGGAGCAGGTGCCTAATTGGAAGCCATCTCGCATTAGCCTGAAGAAGCAAATAAGAGCACTAGTGAAATCCTCCAAATCAAACTTCAGTTCCAAACTGACGACATCTACTAAAGACAATCACAAGGCCTTCTTCACATATGTTCACCATATCAAGGGAAGCACCCAGATCTGCTTAGAAGTGGTGGTCACCACATACACAAACGCTGTAGATATAGCCCACTTGCTGGTAGACAGGTTCAGTGAAAACTTCACCCCTCTGTCGCCCCTCACCAATAAATCACAACATCCCCAGCACCAGCCCCACTCCCCTTATCTCTAGGGACCAAGTCATCACTGTCCTCTCAAAGGCAAAAAATACAGCCTCCATAGGACCTGATAACATCCCAGGGTGCATCCTACACAAACTCAGCCAGGAACTTGCAGCACCATTAGGCACCCTATTCAATCAAAGCCTAAGTACAGGCTTCATCCCAGCTGAGTGGAGGACAGCCACTGTCACCCCTTTGCACAAAGGTGGAGCATCCACCAATCCAGGAAATTATAGACCCATCAGCCTAACTAGCCTGATCTGCAAGGCCATAGAGCAGATTATCATGGACTTCATTGCCAAGGACATTAGCAACCTCCAAACACTTGAACTCAAACAGTTTGGTTTCATCAAGGGGAGGTCATGTCTGTTAAATCTGGTTGACTTCTTTGAGACAGTTACCAAAGCCATGGACTGTGCACACCGCCTACCTTGACCTGACCAAAGCCTTCAATACTATTCCCCACTCAGGTATAATAGATAAACTCTCTCAACTAGGCATCAATCCTTATGTTACCAGATGGTTAGCAAACTGGATCACTGATAGAACCCACCTAGTCAAAATAGAAGAAGCTATCTCAAGCAATCAGCCCGTAACAAGCAGTGTACCCCAGGGATCAGTCTTGGCACCTATGTTGTTTGGGATATACTTTTCTGAGGTGCAGGCCTAAACCAGTGGGCTACGGCTGACCAAGTTTGCAGATGACTGCAAGCTGGGCACTGTCATCAATTCTAGTAGTGATGCGGACATCCTCCAAGAGAGTTTCACCCAAACAAATGACTGGTGCCAGAAACATGGCCTCAAATTGAATGCCAAAAATGCATTATCATCCCCTTTGAGGAGACTGACGTGTCCACAAATTATCACATTAATAACAAGGTCCTAAGCACGCACTCAGTTGTGAGGGACTTGTGCACCCAGGTTGATAGCAAACTGACTTTTGACTACCATATTTCCTCCGTTGTACTGAAAGCTGTCTACATGACCCACCTCATTAGTAAAGGTATATCATCCAAGGACAAGGCAGGTCATAACGTCCCTGTATTCTTCCCTTATAAGACCCACCATTGAGTACAATGCCCCTTTTGGCATGTACCTCACAAAGCACATGCAGCAGCTAGAGAGACCACAAAGGTTCCTCACCAGGGGAATCCAGGGCCTCAAACATCTACCCTACAACCTTCTGATTTAAAAGCCAGCATTTGTACTTGTTTCCCCCCTTTCCTGTAACTAGTCTAGTCCAGATACAAATTTGCTGTATCCAGGACTGTTTGTAAGCTCCTGAGGCCCCCAAGCCTTTCTGTGTTGGAGGGAAGCCTGCTAGCTTACCAGTGGGAGTGGTAAGCACTAGGTAACCTATCTACCACATAATGAGTGGTTTCTGGCCCAGAAATTGTAATTACTGGCCATTTGGGCAATTTTTCCATCTCTTTCAACTTTCCAATTTAAAAGCCTGCATTTGCACTTGTTTCTTTCCTGTAATTAGTCTAGTTCAGATACAGATTCTTAGTTTTAGCACTTGAATTTGCTTATTCATGCTCAGCACTTGTTCAGAACTTGTTGTAAGCACTAAATAAGCTACAAATTACTACAGCACTCAGCCTTCCTCATTACCTAAAGGAAAACAGTTTTTGTACTTACTTTCCTTACTTGGTTAGAGAAAAACAGCTCTTGTACTTACTTTCCTAACTTGTCTAGAGGAAAATAGTTTTTTATTCAGGCATGTCCAAGGGTCAGCTCCCAGTGTTCTCTCCTGTCTATCTGATGAATCTGGGCATCTTGAAGCAATGTAGAAATTGCCTCATGTACACAGACAACCCTCTCCTCCTACCACCCAACACTACAACCTGTGAGAGATGCACTTATCTAGCCAAACTGGAGGTAAAGCTCTCTCCAACCAAGACTGAACTTGACAGCCAAGAGGAGAAGGTAAACACTTGCACCACACCACACTCATCACATAGTCCCACTAAACTTACACCACCAAAATCCACACATAGAAACACAAAAACATTCGCAGAGGCTCTCAATAATAATCTGCTCAAGCAATAGAGACCTCCAAAGCAGAAACGCAAGCAACCTCCACCCCCCAACACAACTCAAATGACGCATAACCCACAGACTCACCATGCCACTCAACCACAGCCCATAATGCAAAATAACGTACCCAACACACTAGTCATAGGTGACTATAGTCAGGCACACTGATATCCCACTCACAAGGCTAAACAAGGAGAAGGTTACAGTCAGCTGCCCGTCGGGTGCCAGGATCCACCAGATAACCCATGCACTCAGGTCACTCCACAACAAGTACGAATATAACTCTGTCATTGTCCATGTTAGTGTGAATGACCTGAGATGTACTTCCCTGGACTACATGAAAAGAGACATGGAAGAGCTCTCTGATCATGTAGCCCAAGCAGGTATGACCCTAGCCGTGAGTAGCATCCTGCCATTGCTCAGAATGATACTGCAGTACAAGGACAAAATGATTGACTCAACAATTGGTTAAGCTTCTGGTGTTATTCTAAAGGGATCCAATATCTGTTTGCCTGGGATGACATGGTCGGCAGACCATGATGCTTTGCCAAAGATGGCCTGCACCTGTCACCCCTGGGATTCTGGATACTGGCTAAGGCTCTTGCCACCCCTATAGTGCCTTTTTTAGGCAAGGTTCAAATGACAAATTCACCACTGTAACAGGAACAGGCAAGCAAAAACTGAGAGTAATGCTACTCAATGCTAGAAGTCTAAATCTCAAAATGCACTCCCTTGAGGCACTCCTTAAAATGGAGAACATTGATATCTGTGCAGTGACTGAGACTTGGTTCAAGGCTCCAGAGAGCACCCCTGCATTACCAGGCTATAACTCATACTACACTTTTCTGCCACCTAACCTGGACCGGAACACCAAAGGCAAAGGTGTGTCAGTATTTATTAAGGATATCCACACCTCCAGGCTAGTTGCTCAGCATAATGCATCCGAGGTTATCCAAGTGCAACTAACTCTGGGCAAAAATGGCAATCCAAATTGTAGCTTGCTACAGATCCCCCACCATGCCCCAGGATTCCCACTCCTCTTTTCTTGATATACTGGAAAATATTAGGGTTCAACCAAACACCCTAATAATGGGTAATTTCAACTACCCCACCATTAACTTGGAAAACTACTCATGTACCAACTCCTTTGCTTAACGCTTTCTGGAATTCATAAATTCCAATGCCCTGGATCAACTTATCCACACCCCCACCAGGGGCAACAATATCCTAGATCTTGTCATTACCAACATGAGTGACCGGTGTTCCACACCTGAATTCAACTCCTCGTTGGTCAGATCCAATCATAAGCGAAACACCCTAGCTATCCACATCCCGCCCCCACTCCCCATTAAGGATACCACAGTAAAAAATTTCTACAAAGCCAACTTCATGCTTCTTAAGACAGAAGTGGTGAACTTCATGACACCCATGCAGATGGACAATACAGTTACAGCTGCTGAATCCTACACAAATGCACTCTATAAGCACTTACACGAGTGCATGGCTCATGCAATCCCAAACAGAACCAAGATGCTATCCTCCAAAAAAAGGAAGCCATAAACAAACTCTAGAAACTGTTGCAAAAGAGAGTAAAATCCCATGAGTGGAGGAGCTCCCTGGTCAGTCTCAGTAAGAAGGTGAGTTCCCTTAAAAGATCCTCCAAAGCTAGCTACAAAAACAAAATTGCCACTGATTCTAGGGACAGCCACAAAGCATTCTATAGCTATGTCAAGAATCTCAATGGCGACACCCAGATCTGCTCTGAGTTACAGCAAATTGGCATGAAAATTACAGAACCGACTGATATTGCCAACATACTGGCAGATACATTCAGTGCTAACTTTACTCCCCTCTCACTCCCTAAAGGGCCCATATCTATACAGGAAGAATGCAGAGCCCATGTAATCACAACTATGCAGGTAAAAGCTGCACTCTCTAAAGCCAAAAACACAGCATCCACGGGACTGGACAACATCCCAGGCTGTGTTTTACATGAATTTCAGAACGAACTGGTTCCCCACCTAAACACCATGTTCAATCATAGCCTCACGTCAGGCTTTGTGCCCATTAAATGGTGCACAGCAACAGTTATCCTACTCCATAAAAGGGGAGCCACCACTGATCCCGGGAACTATTGCCCTATTAGCCTGACGAGCCTGGTCTGTAAGGCCATGGAACGTATCATCATGGAACTCATAAACAAAGACATTGGTAACCTCCTAACTCTGGACTCCACCCAGTTCAGGTTTGTGAAAGGCAGATCTTGCCTCCTGAACCTGATCAACTTCTTTGAGGCAGTCACCAAAGCCATAGACGAGGGTAACGTGGTTCACACAGCCTATCTTGAACCTTGCCAAGGCTTTTGACACCATCCTCCATTCTGGAATTATAGCTAAACTCATTAAACTAGGTATAAATCCCTACATCATAAGATGGGCTGCCAACTGACTCACTGACAGAACCCACACTGTAAAAGTTGCAGACTCCAAATCTGACTTCAAAACAGTGACAAGTGGAGTACCCAGGATTCAGTCCTGGGACCTCTGCTGTTTGGTATCTACTTCTCTGAAGTACAGGCTAACACAGAAGGCCTTTGGCTAATGAAGTTCGCAGATGACTGCAAACTAGGAGCCATAGTTAAGTCCCCAAATGATGTGGACATCCTACAGAGGGGCCTCACTTAGACAGATGCCTGGTGTCAGAGCCATGGCCTCAAGCTCAATGCCAAAAAGTGCATTGTCACCCCTTTGGTAAAAACTCTATACCCATGAACTACCACATAGGTGGCAGTCTTCTTAACACTGATTGTGTGATAAGAGACCTTGGGACCCAGGTGGACAGTAGTCTCTCCCTTGAGAATCACATTGCCACAGTAGTCAGGAAATCCTTCTACGTGGCACACCATCACAAAAGGGTTTTCATCCAGGAAAAAAAGAGGTCATTGTTCCCCTCTACTCGACACTCATTAGACCCATTATGGAGTACAACACCCCATTAGGAATGTACCTCACAAGACATCTGCAGCAGCAGCTGGAAAGGCCACAGAAGTACCTCACAAAGAGAATTACTGGCCTCAAACAGATGCCCTACACCGACCATCTCAAAAAAAACTCCAGATTTACTCTGTTGCATATCGCCTACTCAGAAGCAGTCTCTGTCTAACATACAAAGCTATGTCAAACCCAGAGCTGTTGGACATGCTACACCTAAATAAATCCCAATCCCTCCGAGCTATGTGCTCTAGGGACCTAAACCTTGTCACCACAATAAACAGGACATGCTGGAGGGACAGATTCCTGTCCCAGAGACTTCCCATACTCTGGAACAAGCTACCCATCTATGTCAAGCAAAGTTCCTCATTAGCACTCTTCAAGAAAAATCTTGATGAGTGATGGGAAATAGGAAATACACCCTGGGGATCACTTCTGTGGCTCTGCTCAGCAGGGGCACAGGAAAATAACTTTCTTGGGTGGCGTAAGCCAAGGAACCTTGTTGGCTAGGCTTACTTAGGCCCTTGGGCCGATAGCCTAGTAACTACCTACAAATATAGGCTAAAGGCCCTGTCCCTCTACTCAGTCTCCTACAGACTCCTCAGGGGTGACCTCTGTCTGGCATACAAAGCAATCTCAGACCCCACCTTGATGGAACTGCTGCATATCCGTAAGTCAAGCTCCACTCGAGTAACCTGCACATGTGACCTCAACCTGGTCTGTGACATCAATAGGACTTGATGGTGGGACAGATTTGAGTCCCAGAGACTCCCACTTCTGTGGAATAGACTCCCTTTCCATGCTAAGCAGAGCACCTCATTAACCCTTTTTAAGTGCAACCTGAATAACTGGATGGGGAACATAAAACACATCCCTGGGATTCCACCTGTGGTCAGATAATGGGCTAAATTCTTGGCTAGGCTTGTAAGGGCCTCAGGGCAATAGCCTAGTAACTTCCTATGATATATATATATATATATATATATATATATATATATATATATATGAAATAAGAAATACACCCCGGGGATCACTTCTGTGGCTCTGCTCGACAGCGGTAAAGGAAATTAACTTTCTTGGGTTGGCGCAAGCCAGGGAACTTTGTTGGCTAGGCTTACTTAGGCCCTTGGGCCGATAGCCTAGTACCTACCTATGATCCTATGATAATACACAGTTTGAATCAGAATTTGCAAAACATAAAATGTTCACTTACCTGTAATGTCCAAGTATGCAGTCTAAATAAGTCTCATTAATTCTTCTAGCAGCCATCTCCTACAAAGCTGACTGCTTCTCAGAATGTCTTGCACAGAATCTACACACTCATACCTCTCAACCTGGAATCATCAAAAATCTGGACAAGGCCCATGAAAAATAGGTACAAATCTGTACGCTGATTAAAATATAATTTGCATACATGAGTACGTAACCCCACCCACTCCAATGGAATTGTGGGATACTAACTTTCAAACACAAACTAATGAACAGACAACCAAAATATGGCACCAGGGTCCCCCTGCAGCCTTCCAATGCCCCATTACCTGGCTATTTCGCCCCATTTACAATAAACACTAATGTGTGCATTCTGCTTTACTTCTACAATGATTATTTGGATTTTATTTTTTCATTTTGCAGCACATCAATGCACAAACACTAACAGACATCTGATAAACAAAGCAATACTGTCTCACAATGAAAACAGACTTGGCATTAAAACTTCTCTGCCCTTGAAACTCACATTCATTGAAAATGCACCACATCTAAAGAAAATGCATCTGGCCAGTGGTGGATAAAGATTACCTTTGGGCTGTTTTCACATCATTGGCCCCTTGCACACAAAACAAGAAACATACGTGCGTTCTTTTCTTTGATACACCTTCCTGACTTTATTAAGTTATATTCCTTGTATAACACAGCACACCTGTTAAGAGCACATTTTAAAATTTCTTGTTTGAACATTTTTCCAGTAGGCTGTACTGTAGGCAATGAAAGAAAATGCATGAACCAGTAATTACAAAACTGCCCAATTCAGAACGTTTCCATCATAAAAGTCTACCACACCCAAACTATAAATAGAATGTCAGTAGTGTAAGCCATAGGCATCTTACATAGCTTCTAGGCTGTACTGTAGGCAATGAAAGAAAATGCATGAACCAGTAATTACAAAACTGCCCAATTCAGAATGTTTCCATCACAAAAGTCTACCACACCCAAACTATAAATAGAATGTCAGTAGTGTAAGCCATGGGCATCTTACAGCTTCTCGCACTTATTTTCAATTTCAGTTTTTTTTTTTTTGGGGGGGGGGGCAAAAGGTCAAAAACCAGGGACACATTTTAAACATTGCTTGTATAATTTTGGAAAGTTGCTGGAATAAAATGTGTTACCACCATGCATCTCACTGGTAAGTGTTGAACCAAGAACCCTATACACGAGGCTCAGTGCAACATACCACCATGCTAAATCAGCAATAGGAAGACTGAAACTTAATGGCTACCATTTAGTGAATTCAGTTCTCATGTCTCCCCATAGTTCTCAACCTCTTAGCACAAAAAACCTGGACAAACAAAGCCAATAATGTGGGAATACAAATACAGTTCTCACTTCTCATAGTTCTCAACTCTTAAAACAAAAAACCTGGACAAACAACAAAGCCAATAATGGGGGAAAATAGAAATTCTGTTCTCACGTCTCACCATAGCTGTCAGCTTTTAGCAGAAAAAAATCTAGGCAACAATCAGAAATGGTGGTGGCTAGGGACTTTAGGCAAAGGTACCTCTAGCCACCAGGTGTATTACTTTAATTCCTCAGTTCTCTTATGTGCCTCATTCCATTCTCTTAGTGTTTGTAGTACTCCTCCTACATATCCCACCTTTCTCTAAACTTCTCAGGTGTTTTCTTTTAACATTGCTTTTGGACTAATATCTTATGTAACTTGCCATCTTTATAGCTTCTTCTTCTACTTCCAGTGCTAGCATTTCCACATATCTTTATATAATTTGTGTATTCTAGTGCTTCTCAAATTAGCTATTTTAGTAGGTGCTTTATCCTTATTCTGTTTTCTACTTTTTCTTTGCCTAGTTATGGGACAAAGATTTTTTCATAAAATTAATCTGATGGTTTAGTGCAAATTTAGCACGTTACACTCTGCATTCATCATCCCTCAGCACAGAAAAAAATAAAAGGAACACACACACACACACACTTCCTTACCTAATTCCAAGTGCCTTTTCATTCCGTTCTCGCAGCCTGTCCCGAGTGTCTGACAGCAGCTTGCAAAGTAAAGTCTATCTCGCATCCTGCCTTCTCAGCAACAGAGTGAAGAGCCAGCCTGTTCTAATTCCCACAGCCTGCCCATTCTCAGCAACAGAGTAAAGTTCCAGCCTGTTCTAATTCCCGCAGGCCTACCCATTCTCGGCAGCAAAGTGAAGAGACTGAAGTAAAGTTCTAATCCCCACCTTCCTGCTGTATAAAACACAGCAACAAAACTGCTGTTTAATGCCCGCTAGCTGGAAATAATGATGCGAGCTCCTTGAGCTCAATTCCGACTGGCTGGTAGCCCTGCCGGCGCTGACATCATCGCGCACATGATGATGTCAGCTCCAGCAGTGCGAAAATTGAAAAAAACAAAACAAAAAAAGCATAAAAATCGGAAATGAAGGGGTGCCACTCGGGAATCGTGGCACCCCTTCATTTGGACCCCAAAACTCGGTAAAAACCGAGTAATTCGGTATGGTTGGGAGGTATGGCTTAAACATCAGAATATAGCCATTATCTGTAAAACTTACTGCAAAATTCAAGTAACCTATGGCAAATCATGACAGTCATTATATAGTCCCAATGCCACCAATCACAAAAAAAGTAAAATGCGTATAAAAGTAGTAATTTATAAAAAAGGCTACGCTAACCTCTTGTTCAACCTTCCATTATGATTGTGAGTTCCACAACTGGGCTGAATTCTGTAGAAAGTGACACACATATCATTTCATAAAAGAGCAT